>NC_060177.1:11307153-11352153 GCF_021184085.1 Oncorhynchus gorbuscha | reverse complement strand
TACATACATACATACATACATACATACATACATACATACATACATACATACATACATACATACATACATACATACATACATACATACATACATACATACATACATACATACATACATACACAGACTCACACACACGTGCACGCACACACTCACAAACACACACACATGTACACACACACACACACACACACACACACACACACACACACACACACACACACACACACACACACACACACACACACACACACACACACACACACACACACACACACACACACACACACACACACACACACACACACACACACACACACACACACACTCTGGGGTGTTGTGTAAACTATACTTAGTTGTGTTTACGCATGACCCTTGCAAAAGAGATTGAGAGACAGGGAGAGTGAGACAGAGAGAGAGAAAGAGAGTTACAGAGAGATAGAGATACAGAGACAGACAGACAAAAAGAGAGACAGAGAGTCTGAGAGGGAGAGAGAGAGACAGAAAGGGAGAGGGAGAGAGAGACCAGCTCAGCCCTCCAAAGGGCAGGATAGCCCAGACACGGTCACTCTAGTGGTGTGTAAACTCAATTAGAGGTCTTGCTGTTATGGTGGGCTGTTACGCCATGACCCAGTGACTTCACAGCGGGAGAGTGTGTGTGTGTGTGTGTGTGTGTGTGTGTGTGTGTGTGTGTGTGTGTGTGTGTGTGTGTGTGTGTGTGTGTGTGTGTGTGTGTGTGTGTGTGTGTGTGTGTGTGTGTGTGTGTGTGTGTGTGTGTGTGTGTGTGTGTGTGCGTGTGTGTGTTTGCACGTGTGAACGTGTGTTGAAGGGTACAGGCACTTTCTATAATTTATGGCCCAGACAGAACCTCTTCTGTAGTGTAAGACCAGTTTGATCAGAGACTGAAGGCTCTCTCTGATTATTCTATGGTATTTGGAGCGACTGCACTGAATCATAAACAATATGTATATATTTGTCTCTTAGTGACTCAACATTGTGTCTGCTCTACTCTGCCTGTGGTAATGCCTGTCAAACCCAGTGGACTCAGAGCCTGCTGTCTGAATCTGACAACATCAGTGTCTCCACCAGCCAGCCTGTTTCCAGGGTAACTACTGTTTTGGCCCTTTCAGACAGAATGGGCACCCTACTTAAAAGTCATGTCTGTCGACACCTGAGGGACTTACGTGTGTCTGTGTTTATTTAGGTTCCTCTGGTCCAGACTTATATATAGGGTGGGGGTCACAGGATGCACCCCAAATGGATCCATATTCCTTTCATAGTGCACTACTTTAGACCAGCGCCCATTTAGTTTTGGTCAAAACCAGTTTACTATATAGGGAATAGGGTGCCATTTGTGAAGCAACCACAGTTCTTACAGATGGCAGTGTGCTTTGTGTGTCCGGGTGGGGTGGGGGACGAAGGGGGGGGGGTGGCTTCACACATGGGCTTTGTTTAGGCTGGAGTCTGGGTGCAGGGTTGTGCCTGTCGGGAGGACAGCTCAGTGGGAGAAGACTGAAGTCCTGCCTCTCAGCTGGTGTCTTCTTTGGTGTCCTGTCAGACACCCACCAAGTTACTGATGAAAGAGTGTGTGTCTGACTCTCTTCTCAGTGTGTGTGTGTGCGTGTGTACCCTACATGTGTGTGAGTATGCTTGTGTGTGTGTGTGTGTGTGTGTGTGTGTGTGTGTGTGTGTGTGTGTGTGTGTGTGTGTGTGTGTGTGTGTGTGTGTGTGTGTGTGTGTGTGTGTGTGTGTGTGTGTGTGTGTGTGTGTGTGTGTGATTTGCACAATTTCAGGAAGAATGCGGTGTTCGCCACAGAATTCAGTGATGTTAGCTGGAGCACAGCTAGTCTCTCCTGTGTATACACACAGTGTGAATACGATACCAACCCTGGTCTACTTGCGGAGACGATATCACTGCATCTGATTATTAAACAAGATTTAGGTCCAGGTTTCTCTCCTCTAATGAACATCACATAGATTAGTAGTGTGATTTACGGTCTGTTCTGAGAGATACGGTGACTAGCACTACGTCGTCTTGGATAGGGAGTCTGCAGCTGAGAGGAGTGAATGTTGCTCGGCACATTTGCACAGTGATGACACACATGCGTGCTCGTGTGTGTGTGCGCGCGCATGCGTGCTCGTGTGTGTTGGGAGAAGTTCACATTTATTTTTAATTATTTTTATTTTACCTTTATTTTACTAGGCAAGTCAGTTAAGAACATATTCTTATTTTCAATGACGGCCTAGGAACAGTGGGATAACTGTCTGTTCAGGGGCAGAACGTCAGATTTGTACCTTGTCAGCTCGGGGATTCGAACTTGCAACCTTTCGGTTACTAGTCCAACCACTAGGCTACCCTGCCGCCCACATCATTAGCTCTATTCAGATAAAACCTCTATCAGAGTTACCAGGGATCTCTTCTTTGGTAACAGATCTCTTCTTGGGGAACAGAGTTACCAGGGATCTCTTCTTGGGAACAGAGTTACCAGGGATCTCTTCTTGGGGAACAGAGTTACCAGGGATCTCTTCTTGGGGAACAGAGTTACCAGGGATCACTTCTTGGGGAACAGAGTTACCAGGGATCTCTTCTTGGGGAACAGAGTTACCAGGGATCTCTTCTTGGGGAACAGAGATACCAGGGATTTCTTCATGGGGAACAGAGTTACCAGGGATCTCTTCATGGGGAACAGAGTTACCAGGGATCTCTTCATGGGGAACAGAGTTACCAGGGATCTCTTCTTGGGGAACAGAGTTACCAGGGATCTCTTCTTGGGGAACAGAGTTACCAGGGATCTCTTCTTGGGGAACAGAGTTACCAGGGATCTCTTCTTGGGGAACAGAGTTACCAGGGATCTCTTCTTGGGGAACAGAGTTACCAGGGATCTCTTCTTGGGGAACAGAGTTATCTCTTCTTGGGGGATTTCAAGTTTTCTATTCATCTTTTTATTTTCTACCAGGGATCTCTTCTTGGGAACAGAGTTACCAGGGATCTCCTGTCTCCCCAGTGTGGAGTTACCGACCCAGAGCCAGACCCAGGGTGCCGTGTTCCTGCCTGAGTTTGCTCTGTCCCCTCAGGGAAGTTTCCTGGAGGACGCTACCGAGGACCAGTTCCTTACCTACAGATACGACGACCAGGTGGGTACACACACACACACACACACACACACACACACACACACACACACACACACACACACACACACACACACACACACACACACACACACACACACACACACACACACACACACACACACACACACACACACACACACACACACACACACACAATGGAAAACCTGATCCTCTGAGTGGGTCTGCTGTGAGTGACGTGTGGGAGTAAGTGAGAGAAGGATGGGATGTTTTTGGGGTGTAGACAACAAATGAGGCACACATGACATGTCAAAAGAACAACTATTTATAAGCAGTAGGAAAAGTCCCCAATGTCTTTTTCTATAGTATACACTATGTGAGAAGAAATTGAGTGGACCAGGATACAATGCATTCATTCATTCTTCTCTCTGCATCTTCTGAAATGTGGAACATTTTCTCCAGTTTGATTGAATAAAGCAGTGATCTCCTGCTGATCCATCTGGCGTTGGGCTGAAGAGCTCAGGATAATAAAGATATCTTGTTTTTTTGCTCTCAATTTGTCCTTTTGGATCAGGAACCACAACATTCTGGTTAAAATGTTGAGGACATGATGTTTTGAAAAGCTCACATCTGACCAATATCAGGACAAATGATCCCTAATTATACGCAGAAACATGTCTGCATGTTTCACGTTGGATTTCTCCTGAATGATTGGTCTGTAATTTGTATGGTTCCATGGCCCAGTACTTTTTTGAAGCACCCAATTCAATAGAAAATACTGGTCTGTCACTTGGCCCATGGGTTAGTAGTTGAATAGAGATGAAAGATGGCATTACATTTGTCTGTGAATTTCAGACATGCAGTTAAATGCCAGAGAGGCTATTGAAGAGAGAACAAGTGGTATAAAGAGGCAGAGCCTGACAGAATATCTGTCCCATTTTTTTAGGCACACAGTAATGAGACATTTCCTTTAAAACACATGTTTTCAGGCCATAACCTTTCTGTAGAGATGGACCCTGTACTGGAGATGGGAAGGTGGTGGTCCCTCACATTATCACAACCTATCACATTACAACTGACTGAATCAGTGTTGACTATTACTATTAACTATTAAGGTTGCAAAATTCTGGTAACTTTCCCAAGTTTCCCAGAAATCCCGGCTGTAGAACGCAGGATTCCCTGCTTATTCCCTGCTGATACTGAGAATCATTCAACCAGGATGATTCAGTCAGCAACATCACTGTGACCATGTCGGTCCCCAAACCTGCTGCTATAGGGACTTGACTTAGGACTGGGTGGGGACTCAGTATCAAATACAGTACAGGAGCGCAACTTTGGTTTTAGAAGGGTGAAAGTCAAATAAAAAGTTATTTCATTTTATTTTTATAAATACAGTCAGATTAACATTCCAAACAGCCTATCCGACTCCTCGGAGGCGTCCACATGGTCCTAAAGCACACCATTACCTCGTTTTGTATCACATTCCAATCTTAAAACTGTGGGGGACAAAAATGCAATTTCAGAATGTGGGGGGGAACATGGCGCCCCTGACTCAGTATGTTCAGTTTAGATATTCCAGTGCTACTAGGAGGATTTGTATGGAATGGGGTGCTTACCTGGCGAATGTCATATATTCCATGTAATGGCATCTCCCAAAATACTGTATTTTCTTATTTATTTTTAAAGCTGACACATTTTGACCTCATTCAGGATTTGTCAAAGCTTGCTTTTGGTCTTTTTGGGAGATGCCATAAATTTTTATTTTTTGAGTACCGGTACACAGTATGTTTGACTCTTTGTTGAAAACTTCACGAATGATTCAGCCTGTCTCCCCTAGTCTTGAGTGATGCAGTCATGTTAAGTCCAAGATTGTAGAATTAGATGCTTCTGTCTCTCTCTTGTTGAGGATGTGTGTCTAATGCTGTTCATGTTCCTGACTTAGACATGTCTGGATGAATGATAGAGCTGCATTAAGCTACACAGACACGGTGGATAGTCTGTACATTTGAGTCTTGTTTTGGGTTTCTCTGTGTTAGTGGATGTGTGACTAAACCAGTTCATGACTTACACCTGATCTACATTAACATGGCTGATATATCTGTAGTATCTATAGACTATAGTCTGCATAGTGTTCGTTGGAGTCTTGTTTTGGGTTTTTCAGTGTTAGTGTGTGTGGGATGAAAGCTGCTAGGTAGTGAATTCATGGGGTATGTGTGGCTAAGCCAGACATTGTCTGGTCACTGGGACTGCTGCCAGGTGGCTCAGTGATGCTGTGGTGCTAGCTGCGGGAAGATCAAGGTTGTCGGTTCAATTCCCACGTCGGTCTCATACGCTGACTATGTGTTCACTGGGAGGAGGTTTTCACACACAGTGTTACGATCAACTAGGAGTGGTGGGTGAAATCAGGCACAGAGAGCAGGGTTCAGTCTTTCTTTCAAATTTATTCCCCAGCGCAACAAAACAGTCACGCCAACACACAGGGCGTATATAAGTTACCAGTCCAAACAACAGGACAAAATAGTCCGGAGAATAAATACACAAATAACTCACACCATCAAACACAGAGTAACACAAACAAGCCCGCACAACTACCCAGCGGGCCTAGTGCCCTTAAATACCCTACAAACAAACCCTAATACAAAACAGGTGTACCCAATTACCCAAAACAAATGGAAAGGGAATCGATGGTAGCTAATAGGCCGGCGACGACGACCGCGGAGCACCGCCCGAACAGGAAGAGGCACCATCTTCAGCAAGGTTCGTGACAGTACCCCCCCCCCCAAGGACGACCCGGAGGACGAGGGGCAGGGCGATCCGGGTGGAGGCGATGGAAATCCCTCAAGAGGGAAGGATCTAAAATGTCCCTTCCCGGTACCCAGCACCTCTCCTCCGGACCGTACCCCTCCCAGTCCACGAGATACTGCAGGCCCCTCACCCGGCGTCTCGAGTCCAGAATAGCTCGTACTGTGTACGCCGGGGACCCCTCAATGTCCAGAGGGGGTGGAGGGACCTCCGGTACCTCACTGTCTTGTAGGGGACCAGCTACCACCGGCCTGAGGAGAGACACATGAAACGAGGGGTTAATACGATAATAAGAGGGAAGTTGCATTCTATAACACACCTCGTTTATCCTCCTCAGGACTTTAAATGGCCCCACACACTGCGGCCCCAGCTTCCGGCAGGGCAGGCGGAGGGGCAGGTTTCGGGTCGAGAGCCAGACCCTGTCCCCTGGTGCGAACACCGTTGCCTCGCTGCGGTGGCGGTCAGCGTCTCTCTTCTGCCGTTCACTGGCCTGCCTGAGAGAATCCTGGACTGCCCGCCAGGTCTCTCTAGAGTGCTGTACCCACTCCTCCACTGCAGGAGCCTCGGTCTGACTCTGATGCCATGGAGCCAGGACCGGCTGGTAGCCCAGTACGCATTCGAATGGTGACATATTCGTGGACGAATGCCGAAGAGAGTTCTGGGCCAACTCTGCCCACGGTACGTACCTCGCCCATTCTCCTGGCCGGTCCTGGCAATACGACCTCAGAAACCTGCCCACTTCCTGGTTTACTCTCTCCACCTGCCCATTACTTTTGGGGTGATAACCAGAGGTAAGGCTGACCGAGATCCCCAGACGCTCCATAAACGCCTTCCAAACCCGAGACGTGAACTGGGGACCCCGATCGGAGACGATATCCTCTGGAACCCCATAGTGCCGGAAGACGTGGGTAAATAGAGCCTCTGCAGTCTGTAGGGCCGTAGGGAGACCAGGCAATGGGAGGAGACGGCAGGACTTAGAGAACCGATCCACAACGACCAGAACGGTAGTGTTCCCCTGAGATGGGGGAAGATCAGTAAGGAAATCTACCGAGAGATGGGACCATGGCCGTTGTGGAACCGGGAGGGGCTGTAACTTCCCCGCACTGTCCTATCAATCCCGGATGACCCGCAGACGGTAGTGTGTGGGCCCACCGAATCAACTTTTCACGGACACCAAGCGGTACGTAACTTCTACCAGTCGGACACTGTGTAGGCGCAGGTTCAACCCTCAACGCCCGCTCGATGTCCGCGTCCACATCCCATACCACTGGGGTCACCAGCCGAGAGGCTGGAAGGATGGGAGTGGGTTCGATGGACCGGTCCTCGGTGTCATAGAGACGGGACAGCGAGTCGGTCTTATTGTTGAGGGAACCTGGTCTGTAAGAGATTGTAAATCTAAAACGTGTAAAGAACATGGCCCACCTAGCCTGACGCGGATTCAGTCTCCTCGCTGCTCGAATATGCTCCAGATTACGGTGGTCAGTCCAGATGAGAAAAGGGTGTTTAGCCCCCTCAAGCCAGTGTCTCCACACCTTCAGGGCTTTTACCATAGCTAGTAACTCCCGGTCCCCCACATCATAGTTCCGCTCCGCCGGACCCAGCTTCTTAGAAAAGAAAGCGTAGGGACGGAGCTTCGGTGGCGTGCCCGAGTGGTGAGACAGCACAGCTCTAACCCCAGCCTCGGACGCATCCACCTCCACTATGAATGCTAATGAAGGATGCGCCAACACGGGAGCCCCAGTGAACAGTGCCTTCAACTGGTTGAAGGATCCATCAGCCTCTGCTGACCACGGCAAACGCACCGGCCCCCCCTTCAGCAGTGAGGTAATGGGCGCCGCTACTTGGCCAAAACCCCGGGTAAACCTCCGGTAGTAATTGGCAAACCCTAAAAACCGCTGCACCTCCTTTACCGTGGTCGGAGTCGGCCAATTACGCACGGCGTTAACGCGGTCACACTCCATCATCATCCCCGAGCTGGAAATGCGATAACCCAGGAAGGAAACGGCTGGTTTGGAGAACACACATTTCTCAGCCTTGACGTATAGGTCATGCTCCAGCAGTCGCGCAAGAACCCTGCGCACCAGGGAAACATGCACGGCGCGTGTGGTAGAATAAATCAAGATGTCATCAATATAGACTACCACACCCTGCCCGTGCAAGTCCCTAAGAATCTCATTATTATCTCTGTAAAATTGGTTGTTGAACATTGCTAGACAACCATTTTCAGGTTTTGCCATAGATTTTCAAATATATTTGAGTCTGTAACTTGGCCACTCAGGAACATGAATAGTTTTCTTGGTAACTCCAGTGTAGATTTGGCCTTGTGTTGTAGGTTATTGTCCTGCTGAAAGGTCAATCTCCCAGTGTCTGGTGGAAAGCAGACTGAACCAGGTTTTCCTCTAGGATTTTGCCTGTGCTAAGCTCCATTCTGGGTTTTTTTCAGGACAAAAACTAAATTGCTTTGCCACATTTTTGTTGCAGTATTACTTTAATGTTTTGTTGCAAACAGGATGCATGTACTGGCTTCCTTCTTTTCACTCTGTCAATTAGGTTAGTATAGTGGAGTAAATACAATGTTGTTGATTCATCCTCAGTTTTCTCCTATCACAGCCATTAAACTCTATAACTGTTTTAAAGTCACTATTGGCCTCCTGTTGAAATCCCTGAGCGGTTTCCTTCCTCTCTGGCAACTGAGTTAGGAAGGACACTTGTATCTTTGTAGTGACTGGTTGTATTGATACACCATCAAAAGTGTAATGAATAACTTCTCCATGCTCAAAGGGATATTGAATGTCTGTTTATTTTTACCCATCTACCAATTGTAAAATTGGAACCTCCCTGTCTTTGTGGCTGAATCTGTGTTTGAAATTCCCTGCTCGACTGAGGGAGATAGTCATTCAGAAATCTTGTTAAAACACTGTTATTGCACACAGAGTGAGTTCACTATTATGTTTTGTTAAGCAAATGTTTACTCCTGAACTTATTTAGGCTTGCCATAACAAAGGGGTTGAATAATTATTGACTCAAAACATTTCAGCTTTTAATTTTCAATGATTTAGTAGAAATGTCTAAAAACATAATTCCACTTTGACATTATGGGGTGTTGTGTGTAGGCCAGTGAAAAAACATCTACATTTATTCCATATTGAATTCAGGCCGTAACAACAACGTGGAAAAAGTCAACGGGTGTGAATACTTTCTGAAGGCATGGTGTGTTCACACACACACACACACACACACACACACACACACACACACACACACACACACACACACACACACACACACACACACACACACACACACACACACACACACACACACACACACACACACACACACACACACACACACACACACACACACACACACACACACACACACACACACACACACACACACACACGCGCATTGGTAAACCAGCCAGTCTGTGGAACACACAAGCACACACACACATGCATACACACAGATGCACACACACACACACACACACACATGCAGGCAGACATGCATACACACACATGTACACACACATAGACACACACACATGCAGGCATACATACACAGATACACACATGTACACATACACATTGACTGAGGCTGCTAAACCAGCCCGTCTGTGGAACACACACAAACACACACACACATGCACAGACACACACAGACACACACACGGAGACACACACACTCCCATACGCCGCCCGCTTGCACACACACACACTGCCAGGGGTCCTATACCAGCCAGCTTAGGGAACATCTGGAATGCACTGCACTGTATAGCAGAGAGAAACATCTGGAAAGCACTGCACTGTATAGCAGAGAGAAACATCTGGAATGCTCTGCAATGTATAGCAGAGAGAAACATCTGGAATGCACTGCACTGTATAGCAGAGAGAAACATCTGGAATGCACTGCACTGTATAGCAGAGAAACATCTGGAATGCTCTGCACTGTATAGCAGAGAGAAACATCTGGAATGCACTGCACTGTATAGCAGAGAGAAACATCTGGAATGCACTGCACTGTATAACAGAGAGAAACATCTGGAATGCACTGCACTGTATAGCAGAGAAACATCTGGAATGCTCTGCACTATATAGCAGAGAGAAACATCTGGAATGCACTGCATTGTATAGCAGAGAGAAACATCTGGAATGCACTGCACTGTATAGCAGAGAGAAACATCTGGAATGCACTGCACTGTATAGCAGAGAGAAACATCTGGAATGCACTGCACTGTATAGCAGAGAGAAACATCTGGAATGCACTGCACTGTATAGCAGAGAGAAACATCTGGAACGCATTGCACTGTATAGCAGAGAGAAACATCTGGAACGCACTGCACTGTATAGCAGAGAGAAACATCTGGAATGCACTGCACTGTATAGCAGAGAGAAACATCTGGAATGCTCTGCACTGTATAGCAGAGAGAAACATCTGGAATGCACTGCACTGTATAGCAGAGAGAAACATCTGGAATGCACTGCACTGTATAGCAGAGAGAAATGTGTAGCGTGGGGCATTTCATGATTTTGACACACATGCGCACACACCTTGTCTGTTAGTCACAATAAGTTGAGATGCCTTATGTTGAGAAGCAGGCCTATTATTTTCCCAAATGAGCGTGCGTTGTGTCAACTTCTCATTCTGGTGTCATTCACCAGACTGGTGGGTTATTCTAGCATTAATGTGTGTCTTTGTCTGTGTGTGTGTCTGTCTGGATATTATTTTAGGGGTCTAAGTGGTTTTTGGTTGAATGGGCTTTAGTTAGAAAACATGGGCCTCTGTTTGGTGTGTGAGGAATGAGTTGAGACTATGGACAGGACATGCAAGAGAGTCAAATACACACACGCACACAGACACGCAGACATGCAGACATGTACACACACAACACATGCACACACACACACACACACACACACACACACACACACACACACACACACACACACACACACACACACACACACACACACACACACACACACACACACACACACACACACACACACACACACACACACACACACACACACACACACACACACACACACACACAAAGTTCGCATCATTCTCATGTTCACTCTTTCAATCTGACTTTTCCTCTTTCAAGACTCTCCTCTTCTTTTAAGAGTCAATGTTTTATGAAACGTAGAAGTTCATGGTGCTGATGTTATCTGTTCCCGGATAAGAGCAGTGGTTGACATTATGTAAATACAGTACTAAATTATACTACTAAAACTGACCTGGGCTCAGCTTAACAACTGCTGAATGTTTAACAGCTGTAGTGTTAGTGTACAGGGTCTTTACATTCTCTCATAGGTTGTAGATCTAACACAGTGACCACTTAGGAGCCACACTTGCACACTCTCTCAGGAGGGAGGGGAAGGTTGTGAAGGGTTAACGACTCAGGGGTTAGTTGGGTTGTCCTCACAAAATGACTGTTGGTATGAGGGGAGGGGAAGGTTAGGGGAAGGTTGTTGGAAGGTTGAAGTTAAAGAGGGAGGATCTGCTTTAAGATTCAGGAATAACTGCTGTATTGGGGGAGGGAAAGGTTAGGGGAAGGTTAAAAGAAGTCAGGACTGTGCTGAACAACAAGTGTGTCTCATATAAACCTCAATCCACTCTGACCTGTGTTACTAAACTCTTTCCCAAATAGTTGGCCAGTACAGTGGGTCTTGGCTAAAGACACTGTTGGCCAGGAACTTGTTTTTGTCAATTTTGCTCAGTCACAGCAAAGATATTTAACCAATGTCAGTCAGTGTGTAACTTTATAGCCACGTGTATTTGGCCTGTAATTACAAGAACCATAACCAGTAGGGTCAGAACTGGACCGTCCCTTTAAATGTTCAGCTCAGATGAGTAGTGTATCTGACCTTCTCAGCACGACCACCTCTATCTCCTAGCTCTTTGTACTGCAGCCTGTTACAGTCAACAGGAGTGGCTGAGATTAGCTAACACACAGAAATATCAGCCGCTGTGGGTTTAGTGGCTTTAGGAGGTTAGACAAGCACAGTAAACCGCTGGGCAGTAAAACAGAGAGGCATGTAAGTAAAGGCCATGGACTCATCCCAAATGGCACCAATTTCACTGCATAGTGCACTAACTTTGACTAGGGCCCATAGTGCACCACTTTTGAGCAGAGTGCTATGGGCCCTAGTCAAAAGTATTCACTACATAGGGTATATGGTGCCATTAATTTTCAGACACAGCCTTGGTGAACATTCTGTCTGAGTGTGCTTTCCCTACAAGCAAATAGAGAGGCATGGGAGGGGCTTGTGTTAGCAAACGGGCGGGTGAGTGAGTGAGTGTGTGTGTGTATGTGCGCAAGTAATTCCTCTGGATCCAGACCTGAGAGAGAGAGAGAGAGAGAGAGAGAGAGAGAGAGAGAGAGAGAGAGAGAGAGAGAGAGAGAGAGAGAGAGAGAGAGAGAGAGAGAGAGAGAGAGAGAGAGAGAGAGAGAGAGAGAGAGAGAGAGAGAGAGAGAGAGAGAGAGAGAGAGAGAGAGAGAGAGAGAGAGAGAGAGAGAGAGAGAGAGAGAGAGAGAGAGAGAGAGAGAGAGAGAGAGAGAGAGAGAGAGAGACAGGGAAGACAGGGAAGACAGGGAAGACAGGGAAGACAGGGAAGACAGGGAGAGGAGAGAGAGGGAAGACAGGGAGAGGAGAGTGAAACTTCTTGCGAAACTTTACGGCTCTACCGAGATCCCCAAAAATATGGGTCTTTTTAAAACTCTTGACACACTGCACAGATCCAGAGCTACCCCGCCTCGTTGCCTCATTCTAGGGACAATAGAATCATCAATTACCTGTCGGAGGAGCTTACAAAGACATCTAACATGACCAGCAATGTAACACGCTGGAACACCAAAAGCCTCATGTGAAAGTTGTAGGCCTAAATCAAATGAGAAAAGGTTGAAGTTCAGTATGCACACTATCTGATATGCTGTGTGTTTGCGTGCTTATGTACGTGCGTGTGTGTCTGCGATGTACAGTACGGTGCCTTCGGAAAGCATTTAGACCCCTTGACTTTTTCCACATTTTGTTACGCTACAGCCTTATTCTAAAATACATCAAATACAAAATATCCTCAGCAATCTTAACACTAAACCCCATAATGACAAAACAAAAACAGGTTTGTAGAAAATGTAACAAAATAATTAGAATAAGAAAACAAATACATTTATATAAGTATTCAGACCCTTTGCTATGAGACTCGAAGTTTAGCTCAGGTGCATCCTGTTTCCATTGATCATCCTAGAGATGTTTCTACAACTTGATTTAGAAAGGCACACACCTGTCTATATAAGGTTCCACAGTTGACAGTGCATGTCAGAGCAAAAACTAAGCCATGAGGTGGAAGGAATTGTCCGTAGAGCACAGAGACAGGATTGTGTTGAGGCACAGATCTGAGGAAGGATACCAGCATTGAAGGTCCCCAACAACACAGTGACCTCCGTTCTTAAATGGAAGAAGTTTGGAATCACCAAGATTCTTCCTAGAGCTGACCGCCCGGCCAAACTGAGCAATCGGGGGAGAAGGGCCTTGGTCAGGGAGGTGACCAAGAACCCGATGGTCACACTGACAGAGCTCTAGAGTTCCTCTGTGGAGATAGGAGAGCCTTCCTGAAGGACAACCCTCTCTGCAGCACTCCACCAATCAGGCCTTTATGGTAGAGAGCCCAGACGGAAGCCAATCCTCAGTAAAAGGCACATGACAGCCCGCTTGAAGTTTTCCAAAAGGCACTATTGACTCTCAGACCATGAAAAACAAGATTCTCTGTTCTGATGAAGCCAAGATTAAACTCTTTGGCCTGAATGCCAAGTGTCACGTCTGGAGGAAACATGGCATCATCACAACCAGCATGATGCTGGTGGTGGCAGCATCATGCTGTATGCTGTGGGGATGTTTTTCAGCGGCAGGGACTGGGAGACTTGTCAGGATCGTGGCAAAGATGAACGGAGCAAAGTACAGAGAGATCCTTGATGAAAACCTGGTCCAGACCTCAGACTGGGGTGAAGATTAAACTTCCAACAGGACAACGAACCCTAAGCACACAGACAAGTCTCTGAATGTCCTTGAGTGGCCCAGCCAGAGCCCGGCCTTGAACCCGATCGAAGATGAGGAGAGGGAGAGAGAGAGAAGACAGGGAGAGGAGAGGGAGAGGGAGAGAGAGAGAGAAGACATGGAGAGGAGAGGGAGAGAGAGAAGACAGGGAGAGGAGAGGGAGAGAGAGAAGACAGGGAGAGGAGAGGGAGAGGGAGAGAGAGAAGACAGGGAGAGGAGAGGGAGAGAGAGAAGACAGGGAGAGGAGAGGGAGAGAGAGAAGACAGGGAGAGGAGAGGGAGAGAGAGAGAAGACAGGGAGAGGAGAGGGAGAGAGAGAGAAGACAGGGAGAGGAGAGGGAGAGAGAGAGAAGACAGAGAGAGGAGAGGGAGAGGGAGAGGACAGGGAGAGAGAGAGAAGACAGGGAGAGGAGAGGAGAGAGAGAAGACAGGGAGAGGAGAGGAGAGAGAGAAGACAGGGAGAGGACAGGGAGAGAGAGAGAGAAGACAGGGAGAGGAGAGGGAGAGAGAGAGAAGACAGGGAGAGGAGAGGGAGAGGGAGAGAGAGAAGACAGGGAGAGGAGAGGGAGAGGGAGAGAGAGAAGACAGGGAGAGGAGAGGGAGAGGGAGAGAGAGAAGACAGGGAGAGGGAGGGAGAGGGAGAGGAAGAGAGAGAGAAGACAGGGAGAGAAGGAGGGAGAGAGAAGACAGGGAGAGAGAGAAGGAGAGGGAGAGGGAGAGGGAGAGAGAGAAGACAGGGAGAGGACAGGAGACAGGGAGAGGAGAGGGAGAGAGAGAGAGAAGACAGGGAGAGGAGAGAGAGAGAGAGAAGACAGGGAGAGAGAGGGAGAGAGAGAAGACAGGGAGAGGAGAGAGAGAGAGAAGACAGGAGAGAGAGGGAGAGAGACAGGGAGAGAGAGAAGACAGGGAGAGGAGAGGGAGAGAGAGAGAAGACAGGGAGAGGAGAGGGAGAGGGAGAGGACAGGGAGAGAGAGAGAAGACAGGGAGAGGAGAGGAGAGAGAGAAGACAGGGAGAGGAGAGGAGAGAGAGAAGACAGGGAGAGGACAGGGAGAGAGAGAGAGAAGACAGGGAGAGGAGAGGGAGAGAGAGAGAAGACAGGGAGAGGAGAGGGAGAGGGAGAGAGAAGACAGGGAGAGGAGAGGGAGAGGGAGAGAGAGAAGACAGGGAGAGGAGAGGGAGAGGGAGAGAGAGAAGACAGGGAGAGGAGAGGGAGAGGGAGAGAGAGAAGACAGGGAGAGGAGAGGGAGAGAGAAGACAGGGAGAGGAGAGGGAGAGGAGAGGGAGAGAGAGAAGACAGGGAGAGGACAGGAGACAGGGAGAGGGAGAGAGAGAGAGAAGACAGGGAGAGAGATAGAGAAGACAGGGAGAGGAGAGAGAGAGAGAGATAGAGAAGGGAGGGAGGAGAGGGAGAGAGAGAAGACAGGGAGAGGAGAGGGAGAGAGAGAGAAGACAGGGAGAGGAGAGGGAGAGAGAGAGAAGACAGGGAGAGGAGAGGGAGAGAGAGAGAAGACAGGGAGAGGAGAGGGAGAGAGAGAGAAGACAGGGAGAGGAGAGGGAGAGAGAGAGAAGACAGGGAGAGGAGAGGGAGAGAGAGAGAAGACAGGGAGAGGACAGGGAGAGAGAGAGAAGACAGGGAGAGGAGAGGGAGAGAGAGAGAAGACAGGGAGAGGAGAGGGATAGAGAGAGAAGACAGGGAGAGGAGAGGGAGAGAGAGAGAAGACAGGGAGAGGAGAGGGAGAGAGAGAGAAGACAGGGAGAGGAGAGGGAGAGAGAGAAGACAGGGAGAGGAGAGGGAGAGGGAGAGAGAGAAGACAGGGAGGGGAGAGGGAGAGAGAGAAGACAGGGAGAGGAGAGGGAGAGGGAGAGAGAGAAGACAGGGAGAGGAGAGGGAGAGGGAGAGAGAGAAGACAGGGAGGGGAGAGGGAGAGAGAGAAGACAGGGAGAGGAGAGGGAGAGGGAGAGAGAGAAGACAGGGAGAGGAGAGGGAGAGGGAGAGAGAGAAGACAGGGAGAGGTGAGGGAGAGAGAAGACAGGGAGAGGAGAGGGAGAGAGAGAAGACAGGGAGAGGAGAGGAGACAGGGAGAGGAGAGGAGAGAGAGAGAGAGAAGACAGGGAGAGAGATAGAGAAGACAGGGAGAGGAGAGGGAGAGAGAGATAGAGAAGACAGGGAGAGGAGAGGGAGAGAGAGAGAGAGAAGACAGGGAGAGCAGAGGGAGAGAGAGAGAAGACAGGGAGAGGAGAGGGAGAGAGAGAGAAGACAGGGAGAGGAGAGGGAGAGAGAGAGAAGACAGGGAGAGGGAGAGGGAGAGAGAAGACAGGGAGAGGAGAGGGAGAGGGAGAGAGAGAAGACAGGGAGAGGAGAGGGAGAGAGAGAGAGAAGACAGGGAGGGGAGAGGGAGAGAGAGAAGACAGGGAGAGGAGAGGGAGAGGGAGAGAGAAGACAGGGAGAGGAGAGGAGAGAGAGAGAGAGAAGACAGGGAGAGGTGAGGAGAGAGAAGACAGGGAGAGGAGAGGGAGAGAGAGAAGACAGGGAGAGAGGAGAGAGAGAAGACAGGGAGAGAGAGGAGAGAGAGAGAGAAGACAGGGGGAGAGAGATAGAGAAGACAGGGAGAGGAGAGGGAGAGAGAGAGAGAAGACAGGGAGAGGAGAGGGAGAGAGAGAGAGAGAGAAGACAGGGAGAGGAGAGGGAGAGAGAGAGAAGACAGGAGAGAGAAGAGGGAGAGAGAGAAGACAGGGAGAGGAGAGGGAGAGAGAGAAGACAGGGAGAGAGAGAGGGAGAGAGAAGACAGGGAGAGGAGAGGGAGAGAGAGAGAAGACAGGGAGAGGAGAGGGAGAGAGAGAAGACAGGGAGAGGAGAGGAGAGAGAGAAGACAGGGAGAGGAGAGGGAGAGGGAGAGAGAAGACAGGGAGAGGAGAGGGAGAGGAGGGAGAGAGAGAAGACAGGGAGAGAGAGAAGACAGGGAGAGGGAGAGGGAGAGAGAAGACAGTGAGAGGAGAGGAGAGAGAGAGGAGAGAGAGAGAAGACAGGGAGAGGAGAGGGAGAGAGAGAGAAGACAGGGAGAGGAGAGGGAGAGGAGAGAGGACAGGGAGAGAGAGAAGACAGGGAGAGGAGAGGAGAGAGAGAGAGAGACAGGGAGAGGAGAGGAGAGAGAGAGAGAAGACAGGGAGAGGAGAGGGAGAGAGAGAGAAGACAGGGAGAAGACAGGGAGAGGAGAGGGAGAGAGAGAGAAGACAGGGAGAGGAGAGGGAGAGAGAGAGAGAAGACAGAGAGAGAGAGAGAGAGAGACAGACAGGGAGAGGAGAGGGAGAGAGAGAGAAGACAGGGAGAGGAGAGGGAGAGAGAGAAGACAGGGAGAGGAGAGGGAGAGAGAGAGAAGACAGGGAGAGAGAGGGAGAGAGAGAAGACAGGGAGAGGGAGAGGGAGGGAGAGAGAGAAGACAGGGAGAGGAGAGGGAGAGGGAGAGAGAGAAGACAGGGAGAGGAGAGGGGAGGGAGAGAGAGAAGACAGGGAGAGGAGAGGAGAGAGAGAGAAGACAGGGAGAGAGAGGGAGAGGAGAGAGAGAGAGAAGACAGGGAGAGGAGAGGAGAGGAGAGAGAGAGAGAGAAGACAGGGAGAGGAGAGGAAGACAGGGAGAGGAGAGAGAGAGAGAGAGAAGAGGGAGAAGAGAGGGAGAGAGAGAGAGAAGACAGGGAGAGGAGAGGGAGAGAGAGATAGAGAAGACAGGGAGAGGAGAGGGAGAGAGAGAGAAGACAGGGAGAGGAGAGGAGAGAGAGAGAAGACAGGGAGAGGAGAGAGAGAGAAGACAGGAGAGAGGAGAGGGAGAGAGAGAGAAGACAGGGAGAGGAGAGGGAGAGAGAGAGAAGACAGGAGAGAGGAGAGGGAGAGAGAGAGAAGACAGGGAGAGGAGAGGGAGAGAGAGAAGACAGGGAGAGGAGAGAGAGAGAGAGAAGACAGGGAGAGGAGAGGGAGAGAGAGAGAAGACAGGGAGAGGAGAGAAGAGGAGAGAGAAGAGAGGGAGAGGAGAGGAGAGGGAGAGAGAGAAGACAGGGAGAGGAGAGGGAGAGAGAGAGAAGACAGGGAGAGAGAGGGAGAGAGAGAGGGAAGACAGGGAGAGGAGAGGAGAGGAGAGAGAGAGAGAGGAGAGAGGAGAGGGAGAGGAGGAGAGAGGAGACAGGGAGGAGAGGGAGAGAGAGAAGACAGAAGAGAGGGAGAGGGAGAGGGAGAGGGAGAGAGAGAGAGAGGGAGACAGAGGAGAGAGAGAGAGAGAGAGAGAAGACAGGGAGAGGAGAGGGAGAGGAGAGAGAGAGAGGGGACAGGAGAGAGGAGAGGAGAGAGAGAAGACAGGGAGAGGGGAGAGGGAGAGAGAGAAGACAGGGAGAGGAGAGGGGAGAGAGAGAAGACAGGGAGAGGAGGGAGAGAGAGAAGACAGGGAGAGGAGAGGGAGAGAGAGAAGACAGGGAGAGGAGAGGGAGAGGAGGGAGAGAGAGAGAAGACAGGGAGAGAGAGAAGACAGGGAGAGAGAGAAGAAAGGGAGAGGAGAGGGAGAGAGAGAAGACAGTGAGAGGAGAGTGAGAGAGAGGAGAGAGAGAGAAGACAGGGAGAGGAGAGGGAGAGAGAGAAGACAGGGAGAGCAGAGGGAGAGAGAGAGAAGACAGGGAGAGGAGAGGGAGAGGGAGAGAGAGAAGACAGGGAGAGGAGAGGGAGAGAGAGAGAAGTCAGGGAGAGGAGAGGGAGAGGAGAGGGAGAGAGAGAGAAGACAGGGAGAGGAGAGGGAGAGGGAGGGAGAGAGAGAAGAGAGAGAGGGAGAGAGAGAAGAGAGGGAGAGAAGACAGGGGAGAGGAGAGGAGAGAGAGAAGACAGGGAGAGGAGAGGGAGAGGGAGAGAGAGAAGACAGGGAGAGGAGAGGGAGAGAGAGAGAAGACAGGGAGAGGAGAGGGAGAGAGAGAAGACAGGGAGAGAGAGGAGAGAGAGAGAAGACAGGGAGAGGAGAGGGAGAGAGAGAAGACAGGGAGAGGAGAGGGAGAGAGAGAGAAGACAGGGAGAGGAGAGGGGAGAGAGAGAAGACAGGGAGAGGAGAGGGAGAGAGAGAGAAGACAGGGAGAGAGGAGAGGGAGAGAGAAGACAGGAGAGAGAGGGAGAGAAGACAGGGAGAGGAGAGGGAGAGAGAGAGAAGACAGGGAGAGGAGAGGGGAGGAGAGAGAGAGAGAAGGAGGGAGAGAGAGAGACAGGAGGAGAGAGAAGACAGGAGAGGAGAGGAGAGGGAGAGGAGAGGGGAGAGAGAGAAGACAGGGAGAGGAGAGGGGAGAGAGAGAAGACAGAGGAGAGAGAGAGAAGAGAGAGGAGAGAGAGAGAGGAGAGAGAGAGAAGACAGGGAGAGGAGAGGGAGAGAGAGAAGACAGGGAGAGGAGAGGGAGAGAGAGAGAAGACAGGGAGAGGAGAGGGAGAGGAGACAGGGAGAGAGAGAGACAGGGAGAGGAGAGAGAGAGAAGACAGGAGAGGAGAGGGAGAGAGAGAAGACAGGAGAGGAGAGTGAGAGAGGGAGGGAGAGAGAGGAGAAGACAGGGAGAGAGGGAGAGAGAGAGAAGACAGGGAGAGGAGAGGGAGAGGGAGAGGAGAGGGAGAGAGAGAGAAGACAGGAGAGGGAGGAGAGGAGAGAGAGAAGACAGGGAGAGGAGAGGGAGAGAGAGAGAAGACAGGGAGAGGGAGAGGGAGAGAGAGAGAGAAGACAGGGAGAGAGAGAGAGGAGAGGAGAGAGAGAGAGGGAGAGGAAGACAGGAGAGAGAGAGGGAGAGAGAGAGAAGACAGGGAGAGAGGAGAGAGAGAGAGAAGACAGGGAGAGGAGAGGAGAGAGAGAGAAGACAGGGAGAGGAGAGGGAGAGAGAGAGAAGACAGGGAGAGGAGAGGGGAGAGAGAGAGACAGGGAGAGGAGAGGAGAGAGAGAAGAGAGAGAAGAGAGGGAGAGACAGGGAGAGAGAGAGAGAGGGAGAGGAAGAGAGGGAGAGAGAAGACAGGGAGAGGAGAGGGAGAGAGAAGACAGGGAGAGGAGGAGAGGGAGAGAGAAGACAGGGAGAGGAGAGGGAGAAGAGACAGGGAGAGGAGAGGGAGAGAGAGAGAGAGGGACAGGGAGAGGAGAGAGACAGGGAGAGGAGAGGAGAGAGAGGGAGAGAGAAGACAGAGAGATAGAGAAGACAGGAGAGGAGAGAGGAGAGAGAGAGAGAGAAGACAGGGAGAGGAGAGGGAGAGAGAGAGAAGAGGGAGAGAGAGAGAGAAGACAGGGGAGAGAGGGAGAGGAGAGACAGGGAGAGAGAGGGAGAGAGAAGAGGGAGAGAGAGAGAGAGAGAGAAGACAGGGGAGAGACAGGGAGAGAGAGAGAGAGGGAGAGGAGAGGGAGAGAGAGAGAAGACAGGGAGAGGAGAGGGGAGAGAGAAGAGAGAGGAGAGAGGGAGACAGGGAGAGGAGAGAGAGAGAGAAGACAGGGAGAGGAGAGGAGAGAGAGAGAAGACAGGGAGAGAAGAGGGAGAGGAGAGAAGACAGGGAGGGAGAGAGGAGAGAGAGAGACAGGGAGAGGAGAGGGAGAGAGAGAGAAGGGAGGGAGAGGAGAGAGAGAGAGAGAAGACAGGGAGAGGGAGAGGAGAGAGAGAAGACAGGGAGAGGAGAGGGAGGAGAGAGAGAGAAGACAGGGAGGGGAGAGGGAGAGAGAGAAGACAGGGAGAGAGAGGGAGAGAGAGGAGAGGGAGAGAGAGAGGAGAGAGGAGGAGAGAGAAGAGAGGAGAGGAGAGGGAGAGAGAGGGAGACAGGGAGAGGGAGAGGGAGAGAGAGAGAAGACAGGGAGAGGAGAGGGGGAGAGAGAGAAGACAGGGAGAGGAGAGGGAGAGAGAGAAGACAGGGGGAGGGAGAGGAGAGAGAAGACAGGGAGGAGAGGGAGAGAGAGAAGACAGGAGAGGAGAGGAGAGAGAGAGAGAAGACAGGGGAGAGGAGAGGGAGAGAGAGAAGACAGGGAGAGGGAGAGGAGAGGGAGGAGAGAGAGAGGGAGAGGAGAGAGAGAGAGAGACAGGAGAGAGAGAGAAGGAGGGAGAGGAGAGGAGAGAGAGACAGACAGGAGAGGAGAGAGAGAGAGAGAGAGAGAGAGGAGAGAGGGAGAGGAGAGAGAGAGAAGACAGGGAGAGCAGAGGGAGAGAGAGAGAAGACAGGGGGAGAGGGAGAGGGAGAGGGAGAGAGAGAAGACAGGGAGAGGAGAGGGAGAGAGAGAGAAGTCAGGGAGAGGAGAGGGAGAGGAGAGGGAGAGAGAGAGAAGACAGGGAGAGAGAGAAGACGGGAGAGAGAGAAGATGGGGAGAGAGAGAAGACAGGGAGAGGAGAGGGAGAGAGAGAGAAGACAGGGAGAGAGAGAGAGAGAGAGAGAGAAGACAGGGAGAGGAGAGGGAGAGAGAGAGAGACAGGGAGAGGAGAGGGAGAGAGAGAGAGGGAGACAGGGAGAGGAGAGGGAGAGAGAGAGAGAAGACAGGGAGAGGAGAGGGAGAGAGAGAGAAGAGAGGGAGAGGAGAGGGAGAGAGAGAAGAGAGGGAGAGGAGAGGGAGAGAGAGAAGACAGGGAGAGGAGAGGGAGAGAGAAGACAGGGAGAGGAGAGGGAGAGGGAGAGAGAGAGACAGGGAGGGAGAGGAGAGGGAGAGAGAGAAGACAGGGAGAGGAGAGGGAGAGGGAGAGAGAGAAGACAGGAGAGGAGAGAGAGAGAGAAGACAGGGAGAGGAGAGGAGAGAGAAGAGAGGAGAGAGAGAGAAGACAGGGAGAGGGGAGAGGAGACAGGGAGAGAGAGAGAGAGACAGGAGAAGACAGGGAGAGAGAGAGAAGACAGGGAGAGAGAGAGACAGGGAGAGGAGAGAAGACAGGGAGAGGAGAGGGAGAGAGAGAGAAGACAGGGAGAGGGAGAGGGAGAGAGAGAAGACAGGGGAGGAGAGGGAGAGAGAGAAGACAGGGAGAGGAGAGGGAGAGAGAGAAGACAGGGAGAGAGGGAGAGAGAGAGAAGACAGGGGGAGAGGGAGAGGGAGAGAGAAGAGGGAGAGGAGAGAGAGAGAGAGAGAGAGACAGGAGAGAGAGGGAGAGAGAGAAGACAGGGAGAGGAGAGAGAGAGAGAGAGAAGACAGGAAGAGAGAGAGAGGGAGAGAGAGAAGACAGGGAGAGGAGAGGGAGAGAAGACAGGAAGAGAGAGAGAGGGAGAGAGAGAAGACAGGGAAGAGGAGAGGAGAGGGAGAGAGAGAAGACAGGAGAGAGAGAGAGAGAGAGAGAAGACAGGGAGGGAGAGGAGAGAGAGAGAGAAGACAGGGAGAGGAGAGGGAGAGAGAAGACAGGAGAGAGGAGAGACAGGGAGAGGAGAGGAGAGAGGAAGACAGGGAGAGGGAGAGAGAGGAGAGGAGAGAGAGAGAGAGAAGACAGGGAGAGAGAGAGAGAAGACAGGAGAGAGGAGAGGAGAGAGAGAGAGAGAAGACAGGGAGAGGAGAGGGAGAGAGAGAGAAGACAGGGAGAGGAGAGGGAGAGAGAGAAGACAGGGAGAGGAGGAGAGAGAGAAGACAGGGAGAGGAGAGGGAGAGAGAGAGAAGAGAGAGAGAGAGAGAAGACAGGGGAGAGAGAGAAGACAGGGAGAGGAGAGGGGAGAGAGAGAAGACAGGAGAGGGAGAGGAGGGAGAGAGAGAGAAGACAGGGAGAGGAGAGGGAGAGAGAGAGAAGACAGGGAGAGGAGAGGGAGAGAGAGAAGACAGGGAGAGGAGAGGGAGAGAGAGAAGACAGGGAGAGGAGAGGGAGAGAGAGAAGACAGGGAGAGGAGAGGGAGAGAGAGAGACAGGGAGAGAGGGAGACAGGGAGAGAGAGAGGGAGAGGAGAGAGAGAGAGAGAAGACAGGAGAGGAGAGGGAGAGGAGAGAGAAGACAGGGGAGAGGAGACAGGGAGAGAGAGAAGAGAGAGACAGAGGGAGAGAGAGAGAGGGAGAGGAGGGAGAGAGAGAGAGAAGACAGGGAGAGGAGAGGGAGAGAGAGAGAGAAGACAGGGAGAGGAGAGGGAGGAGAGAGAGAGACAGGGACAGGAGAGGGAGAGAGAGACAGGGAGAGGAGGAGAGAGAGAGAAGAGAGGGAGAGAGATAGAGAAGACAGGGAGAGGAGAGACAGGGGAGAGGGAGAGAGAGAAGACAGGGAGAGGAGAGGGAGAGAGAGAGAAGACAGGGAGAGCAGAGGGAGAGAGAGAGAAGACAGGGAGAGGAGAGGGAGAGAGAGAGAGGACAGGGAGAGGAGAGGGAGAGAGAGAAGACAGGGAGAGGGAGAGGGAGAGAGAAGACAGGGAGAGGAGAGGGAGAGAGAGAAGACAGGGAGAGGAGAGGGAGAGAGAAGACAGGGAGAGGAGAGGGAGAGAGAGAAGACAGGGAGAGGAGAGGGAGAGGAGGGAGAGAGAGAGAAGACAGGGAGAGAGAGAAGACAGGGAGAGAGAGAAGACAGGGAGAGGAGAGGGAGAGAGAGAAGACAGTGAGAGGAGAGGGGAGAGAGAGAGAAGACAGGGAGAGGAGAGGGAGAGAGGAGAGAGGAGAGAGAGGGAGACAGGGAGAGGAGAGGGAGAGAGAGAAGACAGGGAGAGGAGAGGGAGAGGAGAGGGAGAGAGAGAGAAGACAGGGAGAGAGAGAAGACGGGAGAGAGAGAAGATGGGGAGAGAGAGAAGACAGGAGAGGAGAGGGAGAGAGAGAGAGAGACAGGGAGAGGAAGACAGAGGAGAGAGAGAGAAGACAGGAGAGAGAGGGAGAGAGAGAGAGAGAAGACAGGGAGAGCAGAGGGAGAGAGAGAAGACAGGGAGAGGAGAGGAGAGAGAGAGAAGACAGGGAGGGAGAGGAGAGAGAAGAGAAGACAGGGAGAGCAGAGGGAGAGAGAGAAGACAGGGAGAGGAGAGAGGAGAGAGAAGACAGGGAGAGGAGAGGGAGAGAGAGAAGACAGGGGAGGAGAGGAGAGAGAGAGAAGACAGGGAGAGGAGAGGGAGAGAGAAGACAGGGAGAGGAGAGGGAGAGAGAGAGAAGACAGGGAGAGGAGAGAGAGAGAAGACATGGAGAGGAGAGGGAGAGAGAGAAGACAGGGAGAGGAGAGAGAGAGAGAAGACAGGGAGAGGAGAGAGGAGAGAGAGAGAAACAGGGAGAGGAGGGAGAGAGAGAGAAGAGAGGAGAGGGAGAGAGAGGAGAGAGAGAGAGAGATAGAGAAGACAGGGAGAGGAGAGAGAGAGAGAGAGAAGACAGGGAGAGGAGAGAGAGAGAGAGAGAGAAGACAGGGAGAGCAGAGAGAGAGAGAGAAGACAGGGAGAGGAGAGGGAGAGAGAGAGAAGACAGGGAGAGGAGAGGGAGAGAGAGAAGACAGGGGAGAGGAGAGAGGAGAGAGAAGACAGGGAGAGGAGAGGGGAGAGAGAAGACAGGGAGAGGAGAGGGAGAGAGAAGACAGGGAGAGGAGAGGGGAGAGAGAGAAGACAGGGAGAGGAGAGGGAGAGGGAGAGAGAGAGAGAAGACAGGGAGAGAGAGAAGACAGGAGAGAGAGAGAGAAGGGAGAGGGGAGAGGGGAGAGAGAAGACAGGGAGAGGAGAGGGAGAGAGAGAGAAGACAGGGAGAGGAGAGGGAGAGGGGAGAGAGAGAAGACAGGGGGAGAGGAGAGGAGAGAGAGAGAAGACAGGGAGAGGAGAAGGGAGAGGGAGAGAGAGAGAGAAGACAGGGAGAGAGAGAGGGAGAGAGAGAGAGATGGAGGGAGAGAGAAGACAGGGAGAGGGAGAGGAGAGAGAGAGAGAAGACAGGGAGAGGAGAGGAGAGAGAGAGAAGACAGGGAGAGGAGAGGGAGAGAGAGAGAGAGAAGACAGGGAGAGCAGAGGGAGAGAGAGTAGACAGGGAGAGGAGAGGGAGAGAGAAGACAGGGAGAGGAGAGGGAGAGAGAGAGAAGACAGGGAGAGCAGAGGGAGAGAGAGTAGACAGGGAGAGGAGAGGGAGAGAGAAGACAGGGAGAGGAGAGGGAGAGAGAGAGAAGACAGGGAGAGGAGAGGGAGAGAGAGAGAAGACAGGGAGAGGAGAGGGAGAGAGAGAAGACAGGGAGAGGAGAGGGAGAGAGAGAGAAGACAGGAGAGGAGAGGGAGAGAGAGAGAAGACAGGGAGAGGAGAGGGAGAGAGAGAAGACAGGGAGAGAGAGAAGACAGAGGAGACAGGGAGAGGAGAGGGAGAGAGAGAGAAGACAGGGGGAGGAGAGGAGGGAGAGAGAGAGAGAAGACAGGGGAGGAGAGGGAGAGAGAGAGAAGACAGGAGAGAGAGAGAGAAGACAGGGAGGAGAGAGAGAGAAGACAGGGAGAGGAGAGGAGAGAGAGAGAAGACAGGGAGAGGAGAGGGAGAGAAGAAGACAGGGAGAGAGAGAGAAGACAGGGAGAGGAGAGGGAGAGAGAGGGAAGACAGGGAGAGGAGAGAGAGAGAAGACAGGGAGAGGGAGAGGAGAGAGAGAGAAGACCGGGAGTGGAGAGAGAGAAGACAGGGAGAGGAGAGGGAGAGAGAGGGGGAAGACAGACAGAGAGGAGAGAGAGAGAAGACAGGGAGAGGAGAGGGAGAGAGGGAGAGGGAGAGAGAGAGAAGACAGGGAGAGGAGAGGGAGAGAGCAGCAAGAGGAAACTGAGAAAATAGAGTAAAGGAGTGTATTTGACCTACGCTGCACGCATTGAAAAACACAAGGTCTTTCTTTGTGTTGTATCTCCCTCCCTCCCTCCCCCCTCCCTTCCTCTCTCCCTCTCTCCCCTCTCCTCCCTCCCTCCCCCTCCCTCCCTCCCTCCCTCCCAGGAGTTCTATTGGTCTGAGAGAAGAGGATGGAACAAACGTTTGCAGTGAAGAGAGTTAGTTACCTTGGTACATGCCTAAGCATTTCAAACATTTATGACTCAATCAAACTTCTGGTTACGTAGGCATTGACCATGTACCATTTCTAGTGGGAGGTCCATTTATTATAGAGTTGTAGCCGTTAAATTATAGATGTCTATAAAATGCTTCAGGAATAAAGAACTGACTTTGCCCTCGGTAAAGATGATTTGAGATTCAATTCTTTATTTCGTCCGAAGTTGTAAAGGAATTGACTTATTCCAAGCTTTTTGAGAACTTAACCAAACTACAGTCAAGACAGAACTTTCGAAAGGAAGCATTACATTCCCTGAGGAAAGTGTTGCTGGGAGGTTGGGAGCGTGTGCACTGGCAAGGCCACAGGAAAAAGGAGAGCCTATTTCACTGATTATTCCAACCTCTCCTCTGGCTTTGAGCAGAGCACCAAAAAACACAGTCCCATTTATCAAGTTGAAACCTTCTGCCTTCATTCTCTCCTCTCCTCATTTTCTCCTTTCCCTCTCTCTCTTGACCTTGGGTCATGGCACCAGCCACTCCTCTCTGAGGACGCTTCATCCTTTCATTCAGCTTTGATGGACTGAAACAGGAGGATGAATACAAAGTGGTCCTTTCCTTTTCCCCCTCGGGCATGCACAAGGGCACCCCTATGGTAACCGTGGTAACCCCTCCAACCCAGAGGACCCCGTGCTGTCGTCGGGGTTCGGGTGGGGCAGCGACATGGTACATTCCCAGTAAGACGCACACACACACACACACACACACACACACAAACTCACACATACCTTTTATTATGGTGCTCGAATGGAGTAAAACATGGTGTGTGTAACAAAAGAAAGCAATGCATAGATTTTCTGCTACGTTACACCCTTCTGGAAAAAGTCAGTCAGGGCTTTGTTGGACACCCTGTGTGTGTGTGTGTGTGTGTGTGTGTGTGTGTGTGTGTGTGTGTGTGTGTGTGTGTGTGTGTGTGTGTGTGTGTGTGTGTGTGTGTGTGTGTGTGTGTGTGTGTGTGTGTGTGTGTGTGTGTGTGTGTGTGTGTGTGTGTGTGTGTGTGTGTGTGTGTGTGTGTACACCGCTGACCGCTGATTTTTCTAGCCCAAAATTCCCAAATGTCTCCACTTCTCTGTCACACCCTTCCAACACCCGGAGTCACAACAACACGCCCCTGCATTTGGAATGGTAATAATTTGTAATAGCTTGTCCTTGATGCTCCCTGCCAGTGTCCTAAATGGCTCACTAATCCCCATATAGGGCACTTCTCAAATGTAGTGCACTATAAAGGGAATAGGGTTCCATTTGGGATACTCCCCTTTTGGGCTGAATCACTGAATCAGAGCCTTCTAGTTCCTCTCTGTCTCATCGTGTTGATTTGGATCTGGCAGAGAAACCTAGGCTTGATTTTCTCTTGCAGCTCAAAGGCTGTGTGCGTCATCAATGGTACCCTATTCCTTACATAGTGCACTACTTTTAAATAGAACCCTATGAGGCCTGGTCAAAAGTAGCTGTCTATAATATAGAGAATAAGGAAGAGTTTTCTCGGGATAATCTTAACAGGGCATTTAGATTGATCAAAAGAGCAAATAGAACAGGTCAAGAATGAAAGGAGGGATGGAAAGATGAAGGGAGAGATGGAGGAAAGGGTGGGGTGGGGTGTTTTCCTTCCGATCCAAAAGTGCTTTTTTAATCAGCGCAGTAACTTGGAGTTGAGCTAAGTAGAAACACTCCTCTCTCCTCTCCTCTTCTCTCCTCTTCTTCTCTCCTCCTCCCCTCCTCCTCCCTCCCTCCCCTCCCCTCCTCCCTCTTCTTCTCCCCTCCTCCCCTCCCCCTCCTCCCTCTCCTCTTCTTCTTTCTCTTTCTCTTCTCCTTTCCTTTCCTCCTCTCCAAGTACAGGACACTATTCTAATCTCTCTGCAGGGACTGTGATGTCTACAGTTATATAACACATTAATGTGTGTTCCTTATGAACCTGTGAATTTCCAAACCACTTCATTTCCAGCTATATTAATCAAAATAACAAAGAGTGGTGCTAAAAGTCTGGAAGTAGGACAACTTTTGTTCAATCAAACTGTACTTTAGATATTTTCAGAGCAGGGTGTGCAGGTTTTTGTTGCAGCTCAGCACAAACACCTGACCAATGAACGATTGAGTAGAGTTGGGTTGGAACAAAGCCTGTACACACTGTGGACCCTCCTGGACCAGGAGTTGTCTGGTCCTGGTAAAGATCCCTTTCCCTGTATCACACTGTGGACCCTCCTGGACCAGGAGTTGTCTGGTCCTGGTAAAGATCCCTTTCCCTGTATCACACTGTGTCACATGCAGTTTCTCCTTTGTGTTGTCTCTCCTCTATCCATCTCTCCCTCTATCCATCTCTCCCTCTATCTATCTCTCCCTCTATCTATCTCTCCCTCTATCTATCTCTCCCTCTATCTATCTCCCGCTATCTATATCTCCCTCCCTCCCTCTATCGATCTCTCCCTCTATCGATCTCTCCTCTATCTATCTCTCCCTCTATCTATCTCTCCCTCCTCTATCTATCTCTCCCCTATCGATCTCTCCCTCTATCGATCTCTCCCTCTATCTATCTCTCCCTCTATCTATCTCTCCCTCTATCGATCTCTCCCTCTATCCATCTCTCCCTCTATCCATCTCTCCCTCTATCTATCTCTCCCTCTATCTATCTCTCCCTCTATCTATCTCTCCCTCTATCCATCTATCCATCTATCCATCTCTCCCTCTATCTATCTATCTATCTATCTATCTATCTATCTATCTATCTATCTATCTATCTATCTATCTATCTATCTATCTATCTATCTATCTATCCCTCTATCGATCTCTCCCTCTATAGATCTCTCCCTCTATCGATCTCTCCCTCTATAGATCTCTCCCTCTATCGATCTCTCCCTCTATCCAGGAGAGGGAGAGATCGATAGGGGGAAAGGGAGATCGATAGAGGGAGAGATAGATAGAGGGAGAGATAGATACAGAGAGAGACATCCGAATAGAGACACACACACTTAAATTAATATGGGCTCTATACTGACCCCTGATGGGATGTGTAGGGCCTTCAGTAGTTCTGAAGAGTGTTCCGGAATAGTTCCTTCACCCCTCAGGGAGTCCTTGGGAGATAAGAATAGCCCCATTTGTTGGTTGCTGAATGTCCTAAGTGCTATGTGTGTGTGTGTGTTTGTGTGGAGGAACTTCATTAAGAGACACTTTTAGATGAAAGAGTGTGGGGCCGCAGCTGTTCCTCCACAGGTACTGTATCAGGCCCTGGAGGCCCCTCCTCATTAATACACTGGCTAAGACTTTATTCAACACTTTACTCTCTAGTCAGACATGCTAAAGGGCACCTCAGATTCAAACTGAAACTGTCTCACACACACACACACACACACACACACACACACACACACACACACACACACACACACACACACACACACACACACACACACACACACACACACACACACACACACACACACACACACACACACACACACACACACACACACACACACACACACGTTATACAGTCATATGGTGAAAACCATGTATTACAGTAATGGTGAATACCATTTTATACAGACTTCCATTACCCTAACCCCTTACCATAACCCCAACCCCTTACCATAACCCCAACCCTTTACTCTAACCCCAATCCCTTACCCTAATCCCAACCCCTATCCCTAACCCTAACCCCTTTCCCCAACCCCTTACCCCAATACCTAACCCCAACCCCAATCCCTTATCCTTACCCCAATCCTTACCCCAACCCCTTACCCCAACCCCTTATCTCTCTCTCTCTCTCAATGTCTCACACTCACTCAATTACTCACTCACTCACTCACTCACTCACTCACTCACTCACTCACTCACTCACTCACTCACCACCACCACTCACTCACTCACTCACTCACTCACTCACCACTCACTCACTCACTCACTCACTCACTGTCTCACCCTATCGCTCTTGTTCTTTCTCTCGCTGTATCGCTCTCTCTCACTCACTGAGGCAGGCAGGCAGGCAGGCAGGCAGGCAGGCAGGCAGGCAGGCAGGCAGGCAGGCAGGCAGGCAGGCAGGCAGGCAGGCAGGCAGGCAGGCAGGCAGGCAGGCAGGCAGGCAGGCAGGCAGGCAGGCAGGCAGGCAGGCAGGCAGGCAGGCAGGCAGGCAGGCAGGCAGGCAGGCAGGCAGGCAGGCAGGCAGGCAGGCAGGCAGGCAGGCAGGCAGGCAGGCAGGCAGGCAGGCAGGCAGGCAGGCAGGCAGGCAGGCAGGCAGGCCCCTTTCAGTTTAAAACATGCTTTTTGTAACACTAAATCACTATCAGCTATCGGAGACTCAAAGATAAAAAATAATAATTTTATTCAAACACCTCACAGTTCTAGTGTTTGAGGGGGAAAATGTCAAATGTCTCACAAATGTCTCCGTCCGTCCGTCCATCCCATAGCCCAGGGCTGTGTCTCAAAGGGCTTCCTATTCCCTATGTAGTGCACTATTTTTCACCAACTAGATCCCTTTCCCATCCGTTTCCCTACGAGACTCAGACCTGCTGCTACAGCCAATAAGGATGGGCCTGGCTGTGGGGTTGCCACGGCAACTCTCTGTTTTGTTTACTATTGGACGGTGCGCGGACCAACCGGACCTGCTTAGCGACCAGCAGCAGTGACATATCAACCTGTGAATGTTCTAACAGAAGTCAGCCGGTTGGTTGGTTGGTCAGTTGGTTTGGCAGAGGCCATTTCCCTTCCATCTGCTAAGACTGTTTGTTTTTCTGCTGTTTCATTTGTTTACTTGACGGTTGAAGTTTGCCGTGTTTTTGAGCACTGACTCAATTGGCAATGCTAATCATTATTTATAGTTCGTGATTATTTGGAATCTAAGAGGTTTATTTTGTCTTTGTTAAATGAGTGTTTAGTCTCAAGTGAAGTGGTTTTGAAGACTTGTTTGCCTTTCTCAGAAGTATAGATAAACAAATGTTTTCCTTGAAATTGTTGTGCGCTGGTGAAAGGCTGTGGACAAATTCCTCTTGTATTAATGAAAACCCAGCTCCCAACAATAAAACTACTGTTCTTCCTCTCTGTTCTTCTGCTAGTTCTGTCACAAGGTGGACATTTCTGTTGTCATTTTCTATCAAGTGATAGAAACAACAGCCTTGGTTTGGCGAGTACTTTCACTGTCTCTTACGAGTCCAATAAAAACAAAATTACTTTTGTGATTTAAAAGCTGTGAGATATTTCACTAAAAGGAGGGCTACACTGAACGAGTTTGACAAAACCTAATCCCACATTATGATGAGTGCGTCCCAAATCGTAATGCGTCCCAAATTGTACCCTATTCCCTATATCGTGCATGCCTTTTGACCAGGGCTCTTGTCAATAGTAGTGCACTATGTAAGGAATAGGATGCCTTTGACCAGGGCTCTTGTCAATAGTAGTGCACTATGTAAGGAATAGGATGCCTTTTGACCAGGGCTCTTGTCAATAGTAGTGCACTATGTAAGGAATAGGATGCCTTTTGGGACGCATTACAACAACCTCGAATGACCTCAAAACGAAGGGAGTACTTGAACCATATTTAACTCAAATTGAAAGCTAATATGGGCCGACGCCATTCTCCAACAAATCAAACGTTTATTTTCACGACAGACTATTTCAAAGAGCAGACATTCAGGCTGACACATTTAGAGCACAACTGTTGACCTGTAGAGTTGAATTGGAGAATAATGATTATACCTTGTTTTCTGTAAATCTAAGTAAATCTAGGCTGCTGGTGACTATGTTTCACTTCCTTGGTCAGGTTAAAGGGTCTGTTTCAGATCTAGGCTGCTGGTGACTATGTTTCACTTCCAGGTTAAAGGGTCTGGTCAGGTTAAAGGGTCTGTTTCAGATCTAGGCTGCTGGTGACTATGTTTCACTTCCTTGGTCAGGTTAAAGGGTCTGTTTCAGATCTAGGCTGCTGGTGACTATGTTTCACTTCCTTGGTCAGGTTAAAGGGTCTGTTTCAGATCTAGGCTGCTGGTGACTATGTTTCACTTCCTTGGTCAGGTTAAAGGGTCTGTTTCAGATCTAGGCTGCTGGTGACTATGTTTCACTTCCTTGGTCAGGTTAAAGGGTCTGTTTCAGATCTAGGCTGCTGGTGACTATGTTTCACTTCCTTGGTCAGGTTAAAGGGTCTGTTTCAGATCTAGGCTGCTGGTGACTATGTTTCACTTCCTTGGTCAGGTTAAAGGGTCTGTTTCAGATCTAGGCTGCTGGTGACTATGTTTCACTTCCTTGGTCAGGTTAAAGGGTCTGTTTCAGATCTAGGCTGCTGGTGACTATGTTTCACTTCCTTGGTCAGGTTAAAGGGTCTGTTTCAGATCTAGGCTGCTGGTGACTATGTTTCACTTCCTTGGTCAGGTTAAAGGGTCTGTTTCAGATCTAGGCTGCTGGTGACTATGTTTCACTTCCTTGGTCAGGTTAAAGGGTCTGTTTCAGATCTAGGCTGCTGGTGACTATGTTTCACTTCCTTGGTCAGGTTAAAGGGTCTGTTTCAGATCTAGGCTGCTGGTGACTATGTTTCACTTCCTTGGTCAGGTTAAAGGGTCTGTTTCAGATCTAGGCTGCTGGTGACTATGTTTCACTTCCTTGGTCAGGTTAAAGGGTCTGTTTCAGATCTATGTTTCAGGCTGTCTGGTGACTATGTTTCACTTCCTTGGTCAGGTTAAAGGGTCTGTTTCAGATCTAGGCTGCTGGTGACTATGTTTCACTTCCTTGGTCAGGTTAAAGGGTCTGTTTCAGATCTAGGCTGCTGGTGACTATGTTTCACTTCCTTGGTCAGGTTAAAGGGTCTGTTTCAGATCTAGGCTGCTGGTGACTATGTTTCACTTCCTTGGTCAGGTTAAAGGGTCTGTTTCAGATCTAGGCTGCTGGTGACTATGTTTCACTTCCTTGGTCAGGTTAAAGGGTCTGTTTCAGATCTAGGCTGCTGGTGACTATGTTTCACTTCCTTGGTCAGGTTAAAGGGTCTGTTTCAGATCTAGGCTGCTGGTGACTATGTTTCACTTCCTTGGTCAGGTTAAAGGGTCTGTTTCAGATCTAGGCTGCTGGTGACTATGTTTCACTTCCTAGGTCAGGTTAAAGGGTCTGTTTCAGATCTAGGCTGCTGGTGACTATGTTTCACTTCCTTGGTCAGGTTAAAGGGTCTGTTTCAGTGTTCTTTCTTCATTATTCAACACTTTTCCCAGATGGCTCAAAACTACATTTCTTTGAAATTGCTTTAATTAATTCATGACTTGGGCAAAACAGGACGATTATCCTGACAAATACACACTGTACCTCTGAAGAGAAGTGATATAAATGTTCAGTCTTTGTAAATGGGCTGTTGGCAGCTCTCTGTACCCTGGGTTCCAGTAATAGCATTTTAAACGCATGCTAAATGTTCTCTTTTTGCTGGAGAGACCGGTTCGAAGGTAAACCAAAGCTTTGGTCTGTCCAGGCTCCTTTGATGCGTTCTCCTTCCTGTTCTGCTCATTTCAAGATGTGTGTGTTTCATCAGAGTTGGCCTGTAGTTGTTGAGAGATAATTTGCCTTTCCACAAATAAAAAGGATACCAGCAGTACATACCTATACTGAAATCCTAACATAAAGGTGATTATTTTATATTGTATTCTGCATCTTGACATTTCGTACATGTTGTAGCAGATCGCTTTTAAACCCCAAAAGTGTCACTCATCGTCCTGATCCAGACGTTCTTGACCACTATTTCTCAACACCGCTCAACCGAACATTGTCATTTTATTGACGAGTCTAAATGATCTCAGTAGGTTGCCACCCATTTAGTCGGCACTCAACTGGTTTTGACTGCAGCAGTCCTCCAAGGAGGAAGGATAGTTTGCCAGTCCCTGGTCCAGTCGAGTTCCATGTCTTCAGTGAAGTGACGCTTAGCATTTCAGAAGATTGCTATGTCATATTAATGACAAGTTGAACACTCCTTGTTGTGAGATAAAATGTGTGTGACAATAAACAGAGGAGATGAAACGGAAAATAGTGAGGCTCTTTAAGTCCAGCCTTTGGAGAATGTGTATCTTTCTCCTTACTGGGCGATTTGTTCTCTCTCTCAGCCGCTTGTTGAAGGGGATTCCATGGGCTTATATTTTTTCACCCATTTCTGTCTAACTCACCAACAGAGACTGTGTGTTAGTGTGAGAGTGTGTTAGTGTGTTAGTGTGAGAGTGTGTTAGTGTGAGAGTATGTTAGTGTGAGAGTGTGTTAGTGTGAGAGTGTGTTAGTGTGTTAGTGTGAGAGTGTGCTAGTGTGTTATTGTGAGAGTGTGTTAGTGTGTTAGTGTGTTAGTGTGAGAGTGTGTTAGTGTGTTAGTGTGAGAGTGTGTTAGTGTGAGAGTGTGTTAGTGTGAGAGTGTGTTAGTGTGTTAGTGTGAGAGTGTGTTAGTGTGAGAGTGTGTTAGTGTGAGAGTGTGTTAGTGTGTTATTGTGAGAGTGTGTTAGTGTGTTAGTGTGAGAGTGTGCTAGTGTGTTATTGTGAGAGTGTGTTAGTGTGTTAGTGTGAGAGTGTGAGTGTGCTAGTGTGTTAGTGTGTTAGTGTGTTAGCGTGTTAGTGTGAGAGTGTGTTAGTGTGTTAGCGTGTTAGTGTGAGAGTGTGTTAGTGTGAGAGTGTGTTAGTGTGTTAGTGTGAGAGTGTGTTAGTGTGAGAGTGTGAGAGTGTGTTAGTGTGAGAGTGTGTTAGTGTGAGAGTGTGTTAGTGTGAGAGTGTGTTAGTGTGTTAGTGTGAGAGTGTGTTAGTGTGAGAGTGTGTTATTGTGAGAGTGTGTTAGTGTGTTAGTGTGTTAGTGTGAGAGTGTGCTAGTGTGTTATTGTGTTAGTGTGTTAGTGTGTTAGTGTGAGAGTGTTAGTGTGCTAGTGTGTTAGTGTGTTAGTGTGTTAGCGTGTTAGTGTGAGAGTGTGTTAGTGTGTTAGTGTGTTAGTGTGAGAGTGTGTTAGTGTGTTAGTGTGAGAGTGTGTTAGTGTGAGAGTGTGAGAGTGTGAGAGTGCGTTAGTGTGTTAGTGTGTTAGTGTGTTATTGTGTTAGTGTGTTAGTGTGTTAGTGTGTTAGTGTGAGAGTGTTAGTGTGCTAGTGTGTTAGTGTGTTAGCGTGTTAGTGTGAGAGTGTGTTAGTGTGTTATTGTGTTATTGTGAGAGTGTGTTAGTGTGAGAGTGTTAGTGTGCTAGTGTGTTAGTGTGTTAGCGTGTTAGTGTGTTAGTGTGTTAGCGTGTTAGTGTGAGAGTGTGTTAGTGTGAGAGTGTGTTAGTGTGTTAGTGTGAGAGTGTGTTAGTGTGAGAGTGTGTTAGTGTGAGAGTGTGTTAGTGTGAGAGTGTGTTAGTGTGTTAGTGTGAGAGTGTGTTAGTGTGAGAGTGTGTTAGTGTGAGAGTGTGTTAGTGTGTTATTGTGAGAGTGTGTTAGTGTGTTAGTGTGAGAGTGTGCTAGTGTGTTATTGTGAGAGTGTGTTAGTGTGTTAGTGTGAGAGTGTTAGTGTGCTAGTGTGTTAGTGTGTTAGTGTGTTAGCGTGTTAGTGTGAGAGTGTGTTAGTGTGTTAGCGTGTGAGAGTGTGTTAGTGTGAGAGTGTGTTAGTGTGTTAGTGTGTTAGTGTGTTAGTGTGAGAGTGTGTTAGTGTGTTAGTGTGAGAGTGTGAGAGTGTGTTAGTGTGAGAGTGTGTTAGTGTGAGAGTGTGTTAGTGTGAGAGTGTGTTAGTGTGTTAGTGTGAGAGTGTGTTAGTGTGAGAGTGTGTTAGTGTGTTATTGTGAGAGTGTGTTAGTGTGTTAGTGTGTTAGTGTGAGAGTGTGCTAGTGTGTTATTGTGAGAGTGTGTTAGTGTGTTAGTGTGAGAGTGTTAGTGTGCTAGTGTGTTAGTGTGTTAGTGTGTTAGCGTGTTAGTGTGAGAGTGTGTTAGTGTGTTAGTGTGTTAGTGTGAGAGTGTGTTAGTGTGAGAGTGTGTTAGTGTGAGAGTGTGAGAGTGTGAGAGTGCGTTAGTGTGTTAGTGTGTTAGTGTGTTAGTGTGTTAGTGTGCTAGTGTGTTATTGTGTTAGTGTGTTAGTGTGTTAGTGTGAGAGTGTTAGTGTGCTAGTGTGTTAGCGTGTTAGTGTGAGAGTGTGTTAGTGTGAGAGTGTGTTAGTGTGAGAGTGTGTTAGTGTGTTATTGTGAGAGTGTGTTAGTGTGTTAGTGTGAGAGTGTGCTAGTGTGTTATTGTGAGAGTGTGTTAGTGTGTTAGTGTGAGAGTGTTAGTGTGCTAGTGTGTTAGTGTGTTAGTGTGTTAGCGTGTTAGTGTGTTAGTGTGTTAGCATGTTAGTGTGAGAGTGTGTTAGTGTGAGAGTGTGTTAGTGTGTTAGTGTGTTAGTGTGAGAGTGTGTTAGTGTGAGAGTGTGTTAGTGTGAGAGTGTGTTAGTGTGAGAGTGTGTTAGTGTGAGAGTGTGAGAGTGTGTTAGTGTGAGAGTGTGTTAGTGTGTTAGTGTGAGAGTGTGTTAGTGTGAGAGTGTGTTAGTGTGAGAGTGTGTTAGTGTGAGAGTGTGTTAGTGTGTTATTGTGAGAGTGTGTTAGTGTGTTAGTGTGAGAGTGTGCTAGTGTGTTATTGTGAGAGTGTGTTAGTGTGTTAGTGTGAGAGTGTTAGTGTGCTAGTGTGTTAGTGTGAGAGTGTGTTAGTGTGTTAGTGTGAGAGTGTGAGAGTGCGTTAGTGTGTTAGTGTGTTAGTGTGCTAGTGTATTATTGTGTTAGTGTGTTAGTGTGAGAGTGTGAGAGTGCGTTAGTGTGTTAGTGTGCTAGTGTGTTATTGTGTTAGTGTGTTAGTGTGTTAGTGTGAGAGTGTTAGTGTGCTAGTGTGTTAGTGTGTTAGTGTGTTAGTGTGTTATTGTGTTAGTGTGAGAGTGTGCTAGTGTGTTAGCGTGAGAGTGTGCTAGTGTGTTATTATGAGAGTGTGAGAGTGTGCTAGTGTGTTAGTGTGTTAGTGTGAGAGTGTGCTAGTGTGTTATTGTGAGAGTGTGTTAGTGTGTTAGTGTGTTAGTGTGTTAGTGTGAGAGTGTGTTAGTGTGTTATTGTGAGAGTGTGTTAGTGTGTTAGTGTGTTATTGTGAGAGTGTGTTAGTGCGTTAGTGTGAGAGTGTGTTAGTGTGTTAGTGTGAGAGTGTGCTAGTGTGTTATTGTGAGAGTGTGTTAGTGTGAGAGTGTTAGTGTGCTAGTGTGTTAGTGTGTTAGCGTGTTAGTGTGTTAGCGTGTTAGTGTGAGAGTGTGTTAGTGTGAGAGTGTGTTAGTGTGTTAGTGTGAGAGTGTGAGAGTGTGTTAGTGTGAGAGTGTGAGAGTGTGAGAGTGCGTTAGTGTGAGAGTGCGTTAGTGAGTTAGTGTGAGAGTGTGTTAGTGTGTTAGTGAGAGTGTGTTAGTGTGTTAGTGTGAGAGTGCTAGTGTGTTAGTGTGTTAGTGTGTTAGCGTGTTAGTGTGTTAGTGTGAGAGTGTGTTAGTGTGTTAGTGTGAGAGTGTGTTAGTGTGAGAGTGCGTTAGTGTGTTAGTGTGACAGTGTGTTAGTGTGCTAGTGTGTTAGTGTGTTAGTGTGAGAGTGTTAGTGTGTTAGTGTGTTAGCGTGTTAGCGTGTTAGTGTGTTAGTGTGAGAGTGTGTTAGTGTGTTTGTGTGTTACAAGCATTTTGCTACACCCGCAAAAACATCCCTAAACACATGTATATTTATTTCTTCGTGTTAGTGAGAGAGAAAGAGAATGTGCTTTTGAGCATTTGTCCATCTGTCAGTCCATCAGTCCATTCGTCCATCCGTCAGTCCATCTGTCCGTCCATCCATTACAGTACATCGATGAAGCACACAAATGAAAGTGCGAACAAGCATAGCTACTTCTAATTCTTTGTGTGTGGTTGACTTGGCAGGGTCCAATGTGATCACTCTGCCAGACCATGAAATACATTACACCTGACCCAACTAAACCCCACTCTACCAGACCATGAATAAACATTACACCTGACCCAACTAAACCCCACTCTACCAGACCATGAATAAACATTACACCTGACCCAACTACACCCCACTCTACCAGACCATGAATAAACATTACACCTGACCCAACTAAACTCCACTCTACCAGACCATGAAATACATTACACCTGACCCAACTAAACCCCACTCTACCAGACCATGAATAAACATTACACCTGACCCAACTACACCCCACTCTACCAGACCATGAAATACATTACACCTGACCCAACTAAACCCCACTCTACCAGACCATGAAATACATTACACCTGACCCAACTAAACCCCACTCTACCAGGCCATGAAATACATTACACCTGACCCAACTAAACCCCAATCTACCAGACCATGAAATACATTACACCTGACCCAACTAAACCCCACTCTACCAGACCATGAATAAACATTACACCTGACCCAACTAAACCCCAATCTACCAGGCCATGAAATACATTACACCTGACCCAACTAAACCCCACTCTACCAGACCATGAAATACATTACACCTGACCCAACTAAATCCCACTCTACCAGGCCAGACCATGAAATACATTACACCTGACCCAACTAAATCCCACTCTACCAGACCATGAAATACATTACACCTGACCCAACTAAACCCCACTCTACCAGACCATGAAATACATTACACCTGACCCAACTAAACCCCACTCTACCAGACCATGAAATACATTACACCTGACCCAACTAAACCCCACTCTACCAGACCATGAAATACATTACACCTGACCCAACTAAACCCCACTCTACCAGGCCAGACCATGAAATACATTACACCTGACCCAAATAAATCCCACTCTACCAGGCCAGACCATGAAATACATTACACCTGACCCAACTAAACCCCACTCTACCAGGCCAGACCATGAAATACATTACACCTGACCCAACTAAACCCCACTCTACCAGACCATGAATAAACATTACACCTGACCCAACTAAATCCCACTCTACCAGGCCAGACCATGAAATACATTACACCTGACCCAACTAAACCCCACTCTACCAGACCATGAAATACATTACACCTGACCCAACTAAACCCCACTCTACCAGGCCAGACCATGAAATACATTACACCTGACCCAACTAAACCCCACTCTACCAGACCATGAAATACATTACACCTGACCCAACTAAACCCCACTCTACCAGACCATGAAATACATTACACCTGACCCAACTAAACCCCACTCTACCAGACCAGACCATGAAATACATTACACCTGACCCAACTAAACCCCACTCTACCAGACCATGAATAAACATTACACCTGACCCAACTAAATCCCACTCTACCAGACCATGAAATACATTACACCTGACCCAACTAAACCCCACTCTACCAGACCAGACCATGAAATACATTACACCTGACCCAACTAAACCCCACTCTACCAGACCATGAATAAACATTACACCTGACCCAACTAAATCCCACTCTACCAGACCATGAAATACATTACACCTGACCCAACTAAACCCCACTCTACCAGACCAGACCATGAAATACATTACACCTGACCCAACTAAACCCCACTCTACCAGACCATGAATAAACATTACACCTGACCCAACTAAATCCCACTCTACCAGACCATGAAATACATTACACCTGACCCAACTAAACCCCAATCTACCAGACCATGAATAAACATTACACCTGACCCAACTAAACCCCACTCTACCAGGCCAGACCATGAAATACATTACACCTGACCCAACTAAACCCCACTCTACCAGACCATGAAATACATTACACCTGACCCAACTAAACCCCACTCTACCAGGCCAGACCATGAAATACATTACACCTGACCCAACTAAACCCCACTCTACCAGACCATGAAATACATTACACCTGACCCAACTAAACCCCACTCTACCAGACCATGAATAAACATTACACCTGACCCAACTAAATCCCACTCTACCAGACCATGAAATACATTACACCTGACCCAACTAAACCCCACTCTACCAGACCAGACCATGAAATACATTACACCTGACCCAACTAAACCCCACTCTACCAGACCATGAATAAACATTACACCTGACCCAACTAAACCCCACTCTACCAGACCATGAATAAACATTACACCTGACCCAACTAGACCCCACTCTACCAGGCCAGACCATGAAATACATTACACCTGACTCAACTAGACCCCACTCTACCAGGCCAGACCATGAAATACATTACACCTGACCCAACTAAATCCCACTCTACCAGGCCAGACCATGAAATACATTACACCTGACTCAACTAAACCCCACTCTACCAAACCATGAAATACATTACACCTGACCCAACTAAATCCCACTCTACCAGACCATGAAATACATTACACCTGACCCAACTAAACCCCACTCTACCAGACCATGAATAAACATTACACCTGACCCAACTAAACCCCACTCTACCAGGCCAGACCATGAAATACATTACACCTGACTCAACTAGACCCCACTCTACCAGGCCAGACCATGAAATACATTACACCTGACCCAACTAAACCCCACTCTACCAGACCATGAATAAACATTACACCTGACCCAACTAAACCCCACTCTACCAGGCCAGACCATGAAATACATTACACCTGACTCAACTAGACCCCACTCTACCAGGCCATGAAATACATTACACCTGACCCAACTAAACCCCACTCTACCAGACCATGAAATACATTACACCTGACCCAACTAAACCCCACTCTACCAGACCATGAATAAACATTACACCTGACCCAACTAAAACCCACTCTACCAGACCATGAAATACATTACACCTGACCCAACTAAACCCCACTCTACCAGACCATGAATAAACATTACACCTGACCCGACTAAACCCCACTCTACCAGGCCAGACCATGAAATACATTACACCTGACCCAACTAAACCCCACTCTACCAGGCCAGACCATGAAATACATTACACCTGACTCAACTAGACCCCAATGACAGGGTGAATCACTGAGAGCCCACAGCCCTACCCCACAACACACAGCTCCAGAGCCCACAACCACCTACAACCCTACAGCCCAAAAGCCCTGGTTTGGAGCGAGATGCCTGGACATGTATCAGGTGGGAGGTCCTTGGAGGGAGAGGGAGGTGGGCTGGAGGTTCTGGCCAACACTGGTTGGAATCTCTCTTTCACTTTCTCTCCCTTTTTCTCTCTCTGTTTTGTTATCTTTCCTTTTCCTTCCATCTCTCCCCTTTTCTGTCTCATGTTCTCTCCGTCTCTCTTTCTCCCCATCCCTCTCCCTCTTTCCTTCGTTCTGTTGTTCCATCTCCCTGCCATCCCCAGCTTGGAGCGAATGAGGAATGTTCCATAATTAGGATGAACGATCCCTTCCTCTGAAAGCTTATTTTTACGCCCTGTTATTTTTACCCTCTTCGTTTCCTCTTTTCTCCTCCCCTTGCTTCCTCGTGTCCTTTCTCTTGTTACAATTCATTCACACTGCTCACATGGTCCAACAATGGTAAAACGTACAGCACAGTTCAGACTGCTGATGAGAGGCATTAGACTGTTGATGAGAGGCATTAGACTGTTGATGAGAGGCATTAGGCTGTTGATGAGAGGCATTAGACTGTTGATGAGAGGCATTAGACTGTTGATGAGAGCCATTAGACTGTTGATGAGAGGCATTAGACTGTTGATGAGAGCCATTAGACTGTTGATGAGAGGCATTAGACTGTTGATGAGAGGCATTAGACTGTTGATGAGAGGCATTAGGCTGTTGATGAGAGGCATTAGACTGTTGATGAGAGGCATTAGACTGTTGATGAGAGGCATTAGGCTGTTGATGAGAGGCATTAGACTGTTGATGAGAGGCATTAGACTGTTGATGAGAGGCATTAGACTGTTGATGAGAGGCATTAGGCTGTTGATGAGAGGCATTAGACTGTTGATGAGAGGCATTAGACTGTTGATGAGAGGCATTAGACTGTTGATGAGAGGCATTAGGCTGTTGATGAGAGGCATTACGCTATTTTGCTCTGTTGCTTTATCAGCTGTTGTCCTTTAGGTCATAGTCTTCTTCCCAAATGGCCCCATTTTACCACGGCCCATAGGACTCTGGTCTAAAGGAGTGCATTATACAGGGAATACGGTGCCATTTGGGACGAGGGTATATCCATTCATGTTTGTACATTTACATTTACATTTAAGTCATTTAGCAGACGCTCTTATCCAGAGCGACTTACAAATTGGTGCATTCACCTTATGACATCCAGTGGAACAGTCACTTTACAATAGTGCATCTAAATCTTAAAGGGGGGTGAGAGGGATTACTTATCCTATCCTAGGTATTCCTTAAAGAGGTGGGGTTTCAGGTGTCTCCGGAAGGTGGTGATTGACTCCGCTGTCCTGGCGTCGTGAGGGAGTTTGTTCCACCATTGGGGGGCCAGAGCAGCGAACAGTTTTGACTGGGCTAGGCGGGAGCTGTACTTCCTCAGTGGTAGGGAGGCGAGCAGGCCAGAGGTGGATGAACGCAGTGCTCTTGTTTGGGTGTAGGGCCTGATCAGAGCCTGGAGGTACTGAGGTGCCGTTCCCCTCACAGCTCCGTAGGCAAGCACCATGGTCTTGTAGCGGATGCGAGCTTCAACTGGAAGCCAGTGAAGAGAACGGAGGAGCGGGGTGACGTGAGAGAACTTGGGAAGGTTGAACACCAGACGGGCTGCGGCGTTCTGGATGAGTTGAAGGGGTTTAATGGCACAGGCAGGGAGCCCAGCCAACAGCGAGTTGCAGTAATCCAGACGGGAGATGACAAGTGCCTGGATTAGGACCTGCGCCGCTTCCTGTGTGAGGCAGGGTCGTACTCTGCGGATGTTGTAGAGCATGAACCTACAGGAACGGGCCACCGCCTTGATGTTGGTTGAGAACGACAGGGTGTTGTCCAGGATCACGCCAAGGTTCTTAGCGCTCTGGGAGGAGGACACAATGGAGTTGTCAACCGTGATGGCGAGATCATGGAACGGGCAGTCCTTCCCCGGGAGGAAGAGCAGCTCCGTCTTGTCGAGGTTCAGCTTGAGGTGGTGATCCGTCATCCACACTGATATGTCTGCCAGACATGCAGAGATGCGATTCGCCACCTGGTCATCAGAAGGGGGAAAGGAGAAGATTAATTGTGTGTCGTCTGCATAGCAATGATAGGAGAGACCATGTGAGGTTATGACAGAGCCAAGTGACTTGGTGTGTAGCGAGAATAGGAGAGGGCCCAGAACAGAGCCCTGGGGGACACCAGTGGTGAGAGCGCGTGGTGAGGAGACAGATTCTCGCCACGCCACCTGGTAGGAGCGAGCTGTCAGGTAGGACGCAATCCAAGCGTGGGCCGCGCCGGAGATGCCCAACTCGGAGAGGGTGGAGAGGAGGATCTGATGGTTCACAGTATAGAAGGCAGCCGATAGATCTAGAAGGATGAGAGCAGAGGAGAGAGAGTTAGCTTTAGCAGTGCGGAGCGCCTCCGTGATACAGAGGAGAGCAGTCTCAGTTGAATGACTAGTCTTGAAACCTGACTGATTTGGATCAAGAAGGTCATTCAGAGAGAGAGATAGCGGGAGAGCTGGCCAAGGACGGCACGTTCAAGAGTTTTGGAGAGAAAAGAAAGAAGGGATACTGGTCTGTAATTGTTGACATCGGAGGGATCGAGTGTAGGTTTTTTCAGAAGGGGGTGCAACTCTCGCTCTCTTGAAGACGGAAGGGACGTAGCCAGCGGTCAGGGATGAGTTGATGAGCGAGGTGAGGTAAGGGAGAAGGTCTCCGGAAATGGTCTGGAGAAGAGAGGAGGGGATAGGGTCAAGCGGGCAGGTTGTTGGGCGGCCGGCCGTCACAAGACATGAGATTTCATCTGGAGAGAGAGGGGAGAAAGAGGTCAGGGCACAGGGTAGGGCAGTGTGAGCAGAACCAGCGGTGTCGTTTGACTTAGCAAACGAGGATCGGATGTCGTCGACCTTCTTTTCAAAATGGTTGACAAAGTCATCTGCAGAGAGGGAGGAGGAGGGGGGGGGGAGGATTCAGGAGGGAGGAGAAGGTGGCAAAGAGCTTCCTAGGGTTAGAGGCAGATGCTTGGAATTTAGCGTGGTAGAAAGTGGCTTTAGCAGCAGAGACAGAGGAGGAAAATGTAGAGAGGAGGGAGTGAAAGGATGCCAGGTCCGCAGGGAGGCGAGTTTTCCTCCATTTCTGCTCGGCTGCCCGGAGCCCTGTTCTGTGAGCTCGCAATGAGTCGTCGAGCCACGGAGCGGGAGGGAAGGACCGAGCCGGCCTGGAGGATAGGGGACATAGAGAGTCAAAGGATGCAGAGAGGGAGGAGAGGAGGGTTGAGGAGGCAGAATCAGGAGATAGGTTGGAGAAGGTTTGAGCAGAGGGAAGAGATGATAGGATGGAAGAGGAGAGAGTAGCGGGGGAGAGAGAGCGAAGGTTGGGACGGCGCGATACCATCCGAGTAGGGGCAGTGTGGGAGGTGTTGGATGAGAGCGAGAGGGAAAAGGATACAAGGTAGTGGTCGGAGACTTGGAGGGGAGTTGCAATGAGGTTAGTGGAAGAACAGCATCTAGTAAAGATGAGGTCGAGCGTATTGCCTGCCTTGTGAGTAGGGGGGAAGGTGAGAGGGTGAGGTCAAAAGAGGAGAGGAGTGGAAAGAAGGAGGCAGAGAGGAATGAGTCAAAGGTAGACGTGGGGAGGTTAAAGTCGCCCAGAACTGTGAGAGGTGAGCCGTCCTCAGGAAAGGAGCTTATCAAGGCATCAAGCTCATTGATGAACTCTCCGAGGGAACCTGGAGGGCGATAAATGATAAGGATGTTAAGCTTGAAAGGGCTGGTAACTGTGACAGCATGGAATTCAAAGGAGGCGATAGACAGATGGGTAAGGGGAGAAAGAGAGAATGACCACTTGGGAGAGATGAGGATCCCGGTGCCACCACCCCGCTGACCAGAAGTTCGCGGGGTGTGCGAGAACACGTGGGCGGACGAAGAGAGAGCAGTAGGAGTAGCAGTGTTGTCTGTGGTGATCCATGTTTCCGTCAGTGCCAAGAAGTCGAGGGACTGGAGGGAGGCATAGACTGAGATGAACTCTGCCTTGTTGACTGCAGATCGGCAGTTCCGAAGAGGCTACGCTAATGCAAAGGAGATTGGAATGACAAGT
>NC_060177.1:11278130-11307053 GCF_021184085.1 Oncorhynchus gorbuscha | reverse complement strand
TACACGTCTCGAAAGTTCAGAAAGTTAAGCTTACGTAGCAACAATCTTATTGACTAAAATGATTAAAATGATACAGTACTGCTGAAGTAGGCTAGCTGGCAGTGGGTGCGTTGTTGACACTACACTAATCAAGTCGTTCCGTTGAGTGTAATAGTTTCTGCAGTGCTGCTATTCGGGGGCTAGCTGGCTAGCTAGTAGTGTTGTTTACGTTACGTTGCGTTAAAAGAACGACAATAGCTGGCTAGCTAACCTAGAAAATCGCTCTAGACTACACAATTATCTTTGATACAAAGACGGCTATGTAGCTAGCTATGTAGCTAGCTACGATCAAACAAATCAAACCGTTGTACTGTAATGAAATGAAATGAAAATGTGATACTACCTGTGAATGCGACCGGGTTGTGAGTCTATTCGGTAGACGTTGGCTAGCTGTTGGCTAGCTGTCGGCTAGCTGTTGGCTAGCTGTCGGCTAGCTGTTGGCTAGCTGTTGGCTAGCTACAGCTACGTTAAGGACGACAAAGGACAACAAATAGCTGGCTAGCTAACCTCGGTAAATTAAGATAATCACTCTAAGACTACACACTCTAAACCTAAACTACACAATTATCTTGGATACAAAGATACGAAGACAGCAAAGACAGCTATGTAGCTAGCTAACACTACACTAATCAAGTCGTTCAGTTGAGTGTAATAGTTTCTCCAGTGCAGCTAATCAGTGGACGTTAGCTAGCTGGCTAGTGAAGACTACGTTAGGACGGCGAAATACGATAATTACGCAATTATCTTTGATACAAAGACGGCTATGTAGCTAGCTGAGAAGAAATTGCTAAGAGATTGTAGAGTGGGTGGATGCAGAGTTTTTCTCTCATGACTTTATGTCACTACTGGTTGATGAAGAGTGATGGCACAGCCACATATTCTTGCTCATAACGTCATAGCAACGCTTATCATAATAATGCCTTGGTTGATTTGTTTGATTCAATGAACCCTAAGTTGAAAGTCAATGTTGTTCTCTAACTATGATGTCTCTGTTTGCCTTGAGTCTCTGTGATGTGGTGTTTGAGGTTTTAAAGGGTAACTGTGGGTTAGGGACTGGCTAAGTTTACTATAAAGCTGTACACACACACACAGGCGTGTACTCACGCACACACACACACACTGGGCCTTATGCCTTCCATGTAATGGTGATGCTTGTGAAAACAAACTCAAATAATTGGGGCATTTCAGCAGCTTTTGACTGTTTGTTATTTCTCAAGACGGTTATACGATGCGGTTCATGGGAAATCTCTGTTTGTATATGTTCCTTACCAAACGCTTATCACCAGACCTATTGTCAATGATGATGTGTCAGAAACAGGCCCACTGGGCAGTTTGGGCAAATGCCAGATGGGCAGGTCCGTCTTTAGCCCAGTGGGCCTGTCTAGGTTGGAGGTTTTGTGCAGAATGATCATTATTTGGATAATGGGAGCCTGTGTGTTAGAATGGGATGATTTCTGGTCCCAGTTCGTCCATGTGATGTGTATTATTACAATCATCAGGCCCACAAACCAGATGGACTTTTACATTTGAACGCTCTAACCACTAGGCTACCTGCTGGTTACTGGTCCAACCACTAGGCTACCTGCTGGTTACTGGTCCAACGCTCTAACCACTAGGCTACCTGCTGGTTACTGGTCCAACGCTCTAACCACTAGGCTACCTGCTGGTTACTGGTCCAACGCTCTAACCACTAGGCTACCTGCTGGTTACTGGTCCAATGCTCTAACCACTAGGCCACCTGCTGGTTACTGGTCCAATGCTCTAACCACTAGGCTACCTGCTGGTTACATTTACATTTACATTTAAGTCATTTAGCAGACGCTCTTATCCAGAGCGACTTACAAATTGGTGCATTCACCTTATGGCATCCAGTGGAACAGTCACTTTACAATAGTGCATCTAAATCTTAAAGGGGGGGGGGGGTGAGAGGGATTACTTATCCTATCCTAGGTATTCCTTAAAGAGGAATACTCTTGGTCCAACGCTCTAACCACTAGGCTACCTGCTGGTTACTGGTCCAACGCTCTAACCACTAGGCTACCTGCTGGTTACTGGTCCAACACTCTAACCACTAGGCTACCTGCTGGTTACTGGTCCAACGCTCTAACCACTCGGCTACCTGCTGGTTACTGGTCCAACGCTCTAACCACTAGGCTACCTGCTGGTTACTGGTCCAACCACTAGGCTACCTGCTGGTTACTGGTCCAACGCTCTAACCACTAGGCTACCTGCTGGTTACTGGTCCAACGCTCTAGCCACTAGGCTACCTGCTGGTTACTGGTCCAACGCTCTAACCACTAGGCTACCTGCTGGTTACTGGTCCAACGCTCTAACCACTAGGCTACCTGCTGGTTACTGGTCCAACGCTCTAACCACTAGGCTACCTGCTGGTTACTGGTCCAACGCTCTAACCACTAGGCTACCTGCCACCTTAACATATAAACACTGTTTATATACTGTACTTTACTATACTGTACACAGTGCTGATAAAGAATACTTAATGGTTCGCTGTTTACAGTAAAACATGCGAAGAAATTTGCTCCATCAAACATCAAAGGGTGTATCCCAAATGGCACCGTATTACCTATGCAGTGCACTACTGTTGACCAGGCCCAATAGGGCTCTGATCAAAACTATTACACTGTAGGGAACAATGTTCCATTTGTGGTGCAGAAATACATTCCACGTTAAACGAGTGGCTCTAATCACCCTTTGACATGTGCACTGTGTGTTGGTGTTTTCTCGATGTTTGTCTTGACACACTCCCTGGTAATTATAGAAGCACAAACTGTCTGTGTCCCAAATGGCACCCTATTACCTAAATCCCCCAAACTCGAGTCTGGACCTGGAAGCCAGTCCCACTGCGGTTTTATTTAATTGTTCCCCTCTAATCAGGGACTGATTTGGACCTGGGACACCAGGTGGGTGATTCCCCTCTAATCAGGGACTGATTTAGACCTGGGACACCAGGTGGGTGATTCCCCTCTAATCAGGGACTGATTTAGACCTGGGACACCAGATGGGTGCAATTAATGTAAGGTAGAACAGAAAACCAGTAGACTCTGGACCTCGTAGTGTAAGAGTTGGGTACCCTGCCCTACATACTGCACTGCTTCTGACCAGAGCCCTATGGGAAGTAGAAACACTAGAGTCTGTAATGTTTGAAAGATGTCTGGTTCTATCTAACAGTCCTCTTATATGCATCAGACTAACCAAAGGCCTAATGGTGGACTCTGTCACACACACACACACACACACACACACACACACACACACACACACACACACACACACACACACACACACACACACACACACACACACACACACACACACACACACACACACACACACACACACACACACACACACACACACACACACACACACACACACACACACGGTCCTGATGATGTCTCTTTAAATACTGTGGCTGTTAGTCTCATCAGACTCTTGGGTAATCTGCAACATCCTCTTTTACCATCCTCCTTTTTTTCATCCCCCTTTTCCGTCTGCAGTCTGTTTCCGACGGCCATGTCATGACGTGTATCTGATTGTATTAGCAACCAGCGATTTCCCTCCCTCCCGCTCTCTGCTTCTCTAACCCCCCTAGGACCATTCCATAGCTGGAACATGCTTAAGGATGTGTGTTTTGAATCTTAGAGAAGGTCCTGTACCGTCGCTATGTTACCCCAGATGTTGGCTGTCACAGAACCTGTCACAGAACAGCCCTCTCATGGAAGGCCGTGTTCTAGACCAGTGATTGTCAACTATTTGTGTCTGTCTGTGTGTGTGTTTTGAGGGTATATATCATTCAGTTAAAAGTCAAAAAAATGGATGTACCAATCCCAGAGTCAGTAAACATACTTGAAAGTACTACTTAAGTCGTTTTTTGGGGTATCTGTACTTTACTTTACTATTTATATTTTTTGACAACTTCATACTTTTACTTCACTACATTCCTAAAGTAAATAATGTACTTTTTACTCCATACATTTTCCCTGACACCCAAAAGTAATTGTTACATTTTGAATGCTTACCAGGACAGGACAATTTCCTAATTCACACACTTATCAAGAGAACTTCACTGGTCATCCTTAATGCCCCTGATCTGGCAGACACACTAAACCCACGCTTCGTTTGTAAATGATGTCTGTGTTGGAGCTTGCCCCTGGCTAGCCGTAAATTAAAAATCAAGACAATTATGCATTCTAGTTTGTTTAATACAAGGAATTAGAAATTATTTCTAATTTTACTTTTGATACTTAAGTATATTTTAGCAATTACATTTAAAGTATATTTAGAAACCAAATACTTTTAGACTTTTACTCAAGTAGTATTTTATTGGGTGACTTTCACTTTTACTTGAGTCATTTTCTATCAAGGTATCTTTACTTTTACTCAAGTATGACAATTGTGTACTTTTTCCACCACTGCACAGATTGCCCCTTTATGTTGAATGCACTGCCTGTTAGATGCTCTGGATAAGTGCGCCTGTTAAATGACCAACATGCACATTTACTTTACGTTGCACTTAAACTTGAGATGCACTTCAGTTTCCACTTACCAGGAGTGGACTAAAGGACTGAACAGTAACAGAAGTGTTGTGTTGAATAAGCAGAGGCGTTATTAGAGCGCCTCTTGAGGGTTCTGAATCTGAACACGTTGACCAGATGCTGTTTGTGCTGTTGCTATAGCTGGCATAAAACCTCTACTGTAGTCGTACTGGGATGCATACATCCATTAATGTCTCCATTTAAAACAGAGTCAAATGAAGCTAGGACGATCAGCCAACGACTGTGTACACACACACAACACAGTGTATACAGTATATTTTAATCCTCACGGACTCACTTGGCCATGGATGCTGGTAGCTGTTGCTAGGTAGAAAAGAAAACAAATGTCCAGAGCAACAGACCTGATTAGGATATAAGAGAATAAGCCTGTAGTCTTTAATGGAGCTTCAGTAGAGTCCTGTATACACTAAGCCTGCAGTATTTACAACAGACAGTCTGTTTAGATCCACTCAGGTCACCCTGAGAGCTCTCAAGGACTCAGTACAAAATGGCACCCTATTCCATAGTGGACTACTTTTGAGTGCACTATATAGGGAATATGATGTAATTTGGGATGCAACCCACGAGAGCTCTCAGGGTGACCTGAGTTGATGTAAACAGACTGTCCATGACATCCTATTCCCTGCATAGTGCACTAGGTTTAACCAGGGCCCATAGTGCACTATGTAGGGAATAGGGTGCCATTTGAGACGTGATCATGCTCTTTTACACAGTAACAATGTAGCGATGGAGGGGGAACAGCTGGAGTGGGGCTGGAACCAACAAAACATTGGTTGCAGAGGCCAGACCTCTTGGTAAAGATGGGATAACTTGGGTGTCAGTGTGTGTGTATACTGTGTGTATGTGTGTGTGTGTATACTGTGTGTGTGTGTGTGTGTGTGTGTGTGTGTGTGTGTGTGTGTGTGTGTGTGTGTGTGTGTGTGTGTGTGTGTGTGTGTGTGTGTGTGTGTGTGTGTGTGTGTGTGTGTGTGTGTGTGTGTGTGTGTGTTTGTATACTGTGTGTTTGTATACTGTGTGTGTGTGTGTGTGTGTGTGTGTGTGTGTGTGTGTGTGTGTGTGTGTGTGTGTGTGTGTGTGTGTGTGTGTGTGTGTGTGTGTGTGTGTGTGTGTGTGTGTGTGTGTGTGTGTGTGTGTGTGTGTGTGTGTGTACTGTATGCGTGTTTGAATGTGTGATTGTAGTTCTATGATCAGAGTGTCCATTGACCTGTGAAGGGCTGGTGTATTTGAGCTTGTATTAGACTATGGGGGGTTCCTGGGAAAATTGGGTTTTAATTGGGGGAGCATGCAGAGTTTCTTCCGTTGGCGCAATGAGAGCTGCTGATTGGACAGCCCCTGGGAGATTTGAGATGTGATTGGGTGCACACTTTTTGGATGAGGTGTGTGTATGTGTGTGCATTGCGCAAGCACATGTTTGTGGTGTGTGTAGGTGTGTGTGGGAGTGTGTGTGTGTGTTCTATTTTGAGGCTCATCTGCTCTCATCATTATTATCCCAGTGAGCCGCAGGACTCATTTCCTCCCCAAGGTTCTCCCTCTTTCACTTTCTCTCTCTCTTTCTCTCCCTCTCTTTCTCTCGTTCCCTCTCTCTTTCTCACTCTCCTTCTCTCCCTTTCCCTCACTCTCTTTCTTTCTTTCTTTCTTTCTTTCTTTCTTTCTTTCTTTCTTTCTTTCTTTCTTTCTTTCTTTCTTTCTTTCTTTCTTTCTTTCCCTCTCTTGCTTTATTTCTATCTCTCCCTTTCTATTCTCCCTCTTTCATCTTTCCCCAGCCCCTCCAGGGTTAGTTCTCATCAGAGAGACAGAAATACCATGGCTCCCTAATATTGGAATGTTGTCGCCCCCCCAGGAGTACCTCCAGTCCTCTGTGTGTCACAGAGGATTTAAACATGGATGACAGCTCAATGAGATTTAGGGATGCATCTAGAACTACTGGAGCTTGTCTTGATAAGAAGACCGTGAATAAAACTATTCTTAACTTCACAGAAAATTACTATATTCTCTACATCTATTAGAATCTAAAGGTTTTACACTCTTTTAATGAAGCAAAGTCCATTGATCATTCTGCAGTTGAAAGAAGGTTGTTTTCTTTCCACAAAAATGAAGTTCACTGTCATAAGGTTTATTTGTTCTATTTCATAATGTCTACTATTGCATGACCAATTGGGTAGACATTCAAGTGTTTGAGTGTGTGGCCTGTTGTCAAGTAGTTAGTGCTGCTGATCCTGACACACACATAGCAGAGTTGGCATGGGTTCAAATCTGGCCCACTACCCTTTGACTGAAACTTTTTCTTTGTTCAATTAAAAACAAACAGATAACAGTTAAAAATTTGTAAGTCGCTCTGGATAAGAGCGTCTGCTAAATGACTTAAATGTAAATGTAAATGTAAAAAGTGGAGTATTTGGGCAGACAAGGTGTGTAAGTGCGGTGCCCTGGCATGGCGAGACTGGAAACCCACAGGGTTCCACCAATCCTTACCTTAAAGGGTAACTCCACCACTTTTCAACCTCCTATTCATTATCTCCAGCACCAAACCAGTGGCTGCATATGTGAAAGGAGCGTATTTCAGGAAAAATATCATGTTAAAAAGTTCTACCTGATGACATCATCAAAAGTTAAACATTTTAAAGACAGTGATTTTCAAACCCCATTAGATTTGCGGTGATGTAGAGAGCAAAAAAATACCCTTCCTATGGTTAGAAACAGGTTTTGAAAATCCCTGTTTTTCTTACTTTTAATCCTACCCTGTGATGTCACAGAGAAGCATCTTTTAGGGCCTGTCTTCTTATCTTTTGAACCACAGCTCATAGAAACACATTTTTGTCACATATGAAGACACTGGTTTGGTACTGGAGATAATGAACATGAGGTTGAAAGTGGCAGAGTTGCCCTTTAACCATTGAGTGTCATGCGATCATAACTATAACTATGTATTACAACTATAGACAGTAATGTTATGGATAGCTATGAGGCTGCTGTGGAGGAGTGGCTGCTGTGTGTGTGTGTGTGTGTGTGTGTGTGTGTGTGTGTGTGTGTGTGTGTGTGTGTGTGTGTGTGTGTGTGTGTGTGTGTGTGTGTGTGTGTGTGTGTGTGTGTGTGTGTGTGTGTGTGTGTGTGTGTGTGTGTGTGTGTGTGTGTGTGTGTGTGTGTGTGTGTGTGTGTGTGTGTGTGTGTGTGTGTGTGCGTGGTTGCGTGCGCGCGCGTCTGATTGTGTCGTCTATGGAAAAGGTGTGTGGTGGTGGGTCTGCATATAGGCTAGGAACACACCAGTCAATGTATCACGTTTAATGATGAGAATATGTCTGTTCCTCCCACAATACAATAGAGTAAACTTGTAAAGGTTCTTCTTCGATTTTTAGATATCCATTTGTCACTGTGAGAAAATGCTTCTCCATGACACTGCAGTTAATGTAGTAACCTTAATGTAGGTTTGTGTAGTGGATGAGGTGAGTTACTCAGTAGTAGTTAATGTAGTAACCTTAATGTAGGTTTGTGTAGTGGATGAGGTGAGTTACTCAGTAGTAGTTAATGTAGTAACCTTAATCAAATCAAATCAAATTTATTTATATAGCCCTTCGTACATCAGCTGATATCTCAAAGTGCTGTACAGAAACCCAGCCTAAAACCCCAAACAGCAAACAATGCAGGTGTAAAAGCACGGTGGCTAGGAAAAACTCCCTAGAAAGGCCAAAACCTAGGAAGAAACCTAGAGAGGAACCGGGCTATGTGGGGTGGCCAGTCCTCTTCTGGCTGTGCCGGGTAGAGATTATAACAGAACATGACCAAGATGTTCAAATGTTCATAAATGACCAGCATGGTCAAATAATAATAAGGCAGAACAGTTGAAACTGGAGCAGCAGCACAGTCAGGTGGACTGGGGACAGCAAGGAGCCATCATGTCAGGTAGTCCTGGGGCACGGTCCTAGGGCTCAGGTCCTCCGAGAGAGAGAAAGAAAGAAAGAGAGAATTAGAGAGAGCATATGTGGGGTGGCCAGTCCTCTTCTGGCTGTGCCGGGTGGAGATTATAACAGAACGTGGCCAAGATGTTCAAATGTTCATAAATGACCAGCATGGTTGAATAATAGTAAGGCAGAACAGTTGAAACTGGAGCAGGAGCATGGCCAGGTGGACTGGGGACAGCAAGGAGTCCTCATGTCAGGTAGTCCTGAGACATGGTCCTAGGGCCCAGGCCAGTTGAAACTGGAGCAGCAGCATGGCCAGGTGGACTGGGGACAGCAAGGAGTCATCATGTCAGGTAGTCCTGGGGCATGGTCCTAGGGCTCAGGTCCTCCGAGAGAGAGAAAGAAAGAGAGAAGGAGAGAATTAGAGAACGCACACTTAGATTCACACAGGACACCTGAATAGGACAGGAGAAGTACTCCAGATAAACAAACTGACCCCAGCCCCCCGACACATAAACTACTGCAGCATAAATACTGGAGGCTGAGACAGGAGGGGTCAGGAGACACTGTGGCCCCATCCGAGGACACCCCGGACAGGGCCAAACAGGAAGGATATAACCCCACCCACTTTGCCAAAGCACAGCCCCCACACCACTAGAGGGAAATCTTCAACCACCAACTTACCATCCTGAGACAAGGCCGAGTATAGCCCACAAAGATCTCCGACACGGTACAACCCAAGGGGGGGGGGGGAACCCGGACAGGCCGACCACAACAGTGAATCAACCCACCCAGGTGAAGCACCCCCCCCCCAGGGACGGCACGAGAGAGCCCCAGCAAGCCAGTGACTCAGCCCCGTAACAGGGTTAGAGGCAAAGAATCCCAGTGAAAGAGGGGAACCGGCCAGGCAGAGACAGCAAGGGCGGTTCGTTGCTCCAGAGCCTTTCCGTTCACCTTCCCACTCCTGGGCCAGACTACACTCAATCATATGACCCACTGAAGAGATGAGTCTTCAGTAAAGACTTAAAGGTTGAGACCGAGTTTGCGTCTCTGACATGGGTAGGCAGACCGTTCCATAAAAATGGAGCTCTATAGGAGAAAGCCCTGCCTCCAGCTGTTTGCTTAGAAATTCTAGGGACAATTAGGAGGCCTGCGTCTTGTGACCATAGCGTACGTGTAGGTATGTACGGCAGGACCAAATCAGAGAGGTAGGTAGGAGCAAGCCCATGTAATGCTTTGTAGGTTAGCAGTAAAACCTTGAAATCAGCCCTTGCTTTGACAGGAAGCCAGTGTAGAGAGGCTAGCACTGGAGTAATATGATCAAATTTTTTGGTTCTAGTCAGGATTCTAGCAGCCGTATTTAGCACTAACTGAAGTTTATTTAGTGCTTTATCCGGGTAGCCGGAAAATAGAGCATTGCAGTAGTCTAACCTAGAAGTGACAAAAGCATGGATTAATTTTTCTGCATCATTTTTGGACAGAAAGTTTCTGATTTTTGCAATGTTACGTAGATGGAAAAAAGCTGTCCTCGAAATGGTCTTGATATGTTCTTCAAAAGAGAGATCAGGGTCCAGAGTAACGCCGAGGTCCTTCACAGTTTTATTTGAGACGACTGTACAACCATTAAGATTAATTGTCAGATTCAACAGAAGATCTCTTTGTTTCTTGGGACCTAGAACAAGCATCTCTGTTTTGTCCGAGTTTAATAGTAGAAAGTTTGCAGCCATCCACTTCCTTATGTCTGAAACACATGCTTCTAGCGAGGGCAATTTTGGGGCTTCACCATGTTTCATTGAAATGTACAGCTGTGTGTCATCCGCATAGCAGTGAAAGTTTACATTATGTTTTTCGAATAACATCCCCAAGAGGTAAAATATATAGTGAAAACAATAGTGGTCCTAAAACAGAACCTTGAGGAACACCGAAATGTACAGTTGATTTGTCAGAGGACAAACCATTCACAGAGACAAACTGATATCTTTCCGACAGATAAGACCTAAACCAGGCCAGAACATGTCCGTGTAGACCAATTTGGGTTTCCAATCTCTCCAAAAGAATGTGGTGATCGATGGTATCAAAAGCAGCACTAAGGTCTAGGAGCACGAGGACAGATGCAGAGCCTCGGTCCGATGCCATCAAAATGTCATTTACCACCTTCACAAGTGCCGTCTCAGTGCTATGATGGGGTCTAAAACCAGACTGAAGCATTTCGTATACATTGTTTGTCTTCAGGAAGGCAGTGAGTTGCTGCGCAACAGCCTTCTCTAAAATCTTTGAGAGGAATGGAAGATTCGATATAGGCCGATAGTTTTTATATTTTCTGGGTCAAGGTTTGGCTTTTTCAAGAGAGGCTTTATTACTGCCACTTTTAGTGAGTTTGGTACACATCCAGTGGATAGAGAGCCGTTTATTATGTTCAACATAGGAGGGCCAAGCACAGGAAGCAGCTCTTTCAGTAGTTTAGTTGGAATAGGGTCCAGTATACAGCTTGAAGGTTTAGAGGCCATGATTATTTTCATCATTGTGTCAAGAGATATAGTACTAAAACACTTGAGCGTCTCTCTTGATCCTAGGTCCTGGCAGAGTTGTGCAGACTCAGGACAACTGAGGTTTGGAGGAATACGCAGGTTTAAAGAGGAGTCCGTAATTTGCTTTCTAATAATCATAATCTTTTCCTCAAAGAAGTTCATGAATTTATCACTGCTAAAGTGCAAGTCATCCTCTCTTGGGGAATGCTGCTTTTTAGTTAGCTTTGCCACAGTATCAAAAAGGAATTTCGGATTGTTCTTATTTTCCTCAATTAAGTTAGAAAAATAGGACGATCGAGCAGCAGTAAGGGCTCTTCGGTACTGCACGGTACCGTCCTTCCAAGCTAGTCGGAAGACTTCCAGTTTGGTGTGGCGCCATTTCCGTTCCAATTTTCTGGAAGCTTGCTTCAGAGCTCGGGTATTTTCTGTGTACCAGGGAGCTAGTTTCTTATGATAAATTTTTTTAGTTTTTAGGGGTGCAACTGCATCTAGGGTATTGCGCAAGGTTAAATTGAGATCCTCAGTTAGGTGGTTAACGGATTTTTGTCCTCTGGCGTCCTTGGGTAGGCAGAGGGAGTCTGGAAGGGCATCAAGGAATCTTTGTGTTGTCTGTGAATTTATAGCACGACTTTTGATGTTCCTTGGTTGGGGTCTGAGCAGATTATTTGTTGCAATTGCAAACGTAATAAAATGGTGGTCCGATAGTCCAGGATTATGAGGAAAAACATTAAGATCCACAACATTTATTCCATGGGACAAAACTAGGTCCAGCGTATGACTGTGAGAGTGAGTGGGTCCAGAGACATGTTGGACAAAACCCACTGAGTCGATGATGGCTCCAAAAGCCTTTTGGAGTGGGTCTGTGGACTTTTCCATGTGAATATTAAAGTCACCAAAGATTAGAATATTATCTGCAATGACTACAAGGTCTGATAGGAATTCAGGGAACTCAGTGAGAAACGCTGTATATGGCCCAGGAGGCCTGTAAACAGTAGCTATAAAAAGTGATTGAGTAGGCTGCATAGATTTCATGACTAGAAGCTCAAAAGACGAAAACGTCATTTTTTTTTTTGTAAATTGAAATTTGCTATCGTAAATGTTAGCAACACCTCCGCCTTTGCGGGATGCACGGGGGATATGGTCACTAGTGTAGCCAGGAGGTGAGGCCTCATTTAACACAGTAAATTCATCAGGCTTAAGCCATGTTTCAGTCAGGCCAATCACATCAAGATTATGATCAGTGATTAGTTCATTGACTATAATTGCCTTTGAAGTAAGGGATCTAACATTAAGTAGCCCTATTTTGAGATGTGAGATATCATGATCTCTTTCAGTAATGACAGGAATGGAGGTGGTCATTATCCTAGTGAGATTGCTAAGGCGAACACCGCCATGTTTAGTTTTGCCCAACCTAGGTCGAGGCACAGACACGGTCTCAATGGTGATAGCTGAGCTGACTACACTAACTATGCTAGTGGCAGACTCCACTATGCTGGCAGGCTGGCTAATAGCCTGCTGCCTGGCCTGCACCCTATTTCATTGTGGAGCTAGAGGAGTTAGAGCCCTGTCTATGTTGGCAGATAAGATGAGAGCACCCCTCCAGCTAGGATGGAGTCCGTCACTCCTCAGCAGGTCAGGCTTGGTCCTGTTTGTGGGTGAGTCCCAGAAAGAGGGCCAATTATCTACAAATTCTATCTTTTGGGAGGGGCAGAAAACAGTTTTCAACCAGCGATTGAGTTGTGAGACTCTGCTGTAGAGCTCATTAGTAGTTAATGAGTAACCTTAATGTAGGGTTGTGTAGTGGATGAGGTGAGTTACTCAGTAGTAGTTAATGTAGTAACCTTAATGTAGGTTTGTGTAGTGGATGAGGTGAGTTACTCAGTAGTAGTTAATGTAGTAACCTTAATGTAGGTTTGTGTAGTGGATGAGGTGAGTTACTCAGTAGTAGTTAATGTAGTAACCTTAATGTAGGTTTGTGTAGTGGATGAGGTGAGTTACTCAGTAGTAGTTAATGTAGTAACCTTAATGTAGGTTTGTGTAGTGGATGAGGTGAGTTACTCAGTAGTAGTTAATGTAGTAACCTGAATGTAGGTTTGTGTAGTGGATGAGGTGAGTTACTCAGTAGTAGTTAATGTAGTAACCTTAATGTAGGTTTGTGTAGTGGATAAGGTGAGTTACTCAGTAGTAGTTAATGTAGTAACCTTAATGTAGGTTTGTGTAGTGGATGAGGTGAGTTACTCAGTAGTAGTTAATGTAGTAACCTTATTGTAGGTTTGTGTTGTGGATGAGTTGAGTTACTCAGTAGTAGTTAATGTAGTAACCTTAATGTAGGTTTGTGTAGTGGATGAGGTGAGTTACTCAGTAGTAGTTAATGTAGTAACCTTAATGTAGGTTTGTGTAGTGGATAAGGTGAGTTACTCAGTAGTAGTTCATGTAGTAACCTTAATGTTGGTTTGTGTAGTGGATGAGGTGAGTTACTCAGTAGTAGTTCATGTAGTAACCTTAATGTAGGTTTGTGTTGTGGATGAGCTGAGTTACTCAGTAGTAGTTAATGTAATAACCTTCCCCCAAGGGCATAAGGCAAGGGTAAGGTGAGGAGGGTGTCTTTTATGTGTTTGAAACACAGCCAGTCATTTTCAGACTAGTGATTTCATGGCTAATTGAGGTGAGACAGTAATTATGTTCATAGATTTTGCATGTATTAACTACACATTGAAATGGACACGTTCAGCCCGAAGCGGGAGGTTTAAAAATGCTTTCTTAGTCAAAGTACCGGAGCATGTCGTTTATTGTAGGTTTTGGTATTGAATTAGTCGAGTTACTCAGTAGTAGTTAATGTAGTAACCACAGGAGGTTGGTGGCACCTTAATTGGGGAGGACGGGTTTGTGGTAATGGCCGGAGCGGAATCAGTGGAATGGTATCAAACACATGGTTTCTATGTGTTTGATAACCTTCCAACTTCCGTTCCAGCCATTATTATGAGCCGTCCTCCCCTCAGTAGCCTCCACTGGTAGTAACCTTAATGTAAGTTTGTGTAGTGGATGAGGTGAGTTACTCACAAAGTACTTTGAGAGCCATGTGAAATATGGCATACATTATATGCTATCCGTCATAATTATCATTGTGTAACTATTTGAGAGGGCATTGTCATCGAAACCCAAACATTGAGAGACAAAGAATTTGTAAAAGCACACAAATCGGATCCCACTTACTAGTCCAATTAATCCACAATGCTTACACAGTCTTGAATTCCTGTATGTACTTAAGAGACAGTTTGAGGTCAAATATACTGTTAGTTAAAAATTGGGTATTGAATGATCTTTGCATGACATGGAATTCAGTGGACATGAAAATTCCTAGAATTCAAATACCTTTGTTTTTCCTTGGGTCACACAGGAAGTCTGTTTACTTCCTGTTCCTGTGATTGTAAGATGGCCGCCAAGGTTCCCGAGGTCATGACCTTTACCGCCTTGAAGAAGATGTTTCCCTTAACCACATATCTAGGATCAGATTCCAACCCCCAAATCCAGTACCAAAGCATTATAGGGAGAAAATGCAAAAATGACCTTAGATCAGTGACTGAGAACAACTTCATCCACATAACTATTTTAATGTATTTCTCCTTTATTTGTTTAGCCACGCCTGCAAAGCTTGGTCTGCAAAACAACTTAAAACACACATTTGTAACTTTATTGCATTATTTCTATTTAGTGTTTGAAGCTAACCGCTAGCCACAATTCCACATGGCCTGTAGTTTATGCAGACGCTAATGGTGGTTTAATTACAGGCAATAGTTCCTCTGGTACAGTATTAGATGAAGTGAAGGTTTACAGCCGGGTTTAGAACTACTAAACCTACCTGTAGGGGATTGTGATAGAACTCTGGAAGCCAATGAAGATTGATCTTCTAGAACTGATTGTGTTCTAATCAGACCATTAAAGCGGATGAACAGGATTTTAACAACTTGATTTTTAACAACTTTATGTTAAATGGTTCCTACGTTCAACTATCATCAAGTTGTAATATCCTGGACTTCTCCTTTAAGTTGGAGGGTTGAAACAAAATGATAGATTGCGATGGGACTGTATGGAAATGCATGTTGTGTTGTTTTAATGGAATGACATCTGTGCTCTAGTGTGGCTTCTATGGCGCTTGGCCAAACTATGATGTGGACTCTATCGATCACGCTCTAATCGACCTGGGCCAGGTTAGCCCTACATTACAGAATGATATTCACTAGAGCAGATGTGCTTTTAACTTTTCAGAATATCTGGCTTCAGAATCATTCTCCAAATAAGCCATTTACGGGTCTGACTGACCGAAAAGAAGTTATACTACAAAATACATTCAGGTATGTTATTATTGTTACATAACTGTCTTCTAAGCTCTTATTATTCAAATCATCACTTAATCCCACCGTTGCCACCAAATGCCACACAGGGATGGACAGGCAGTGGGAGGTACTATTGATTGAGTGAATCCCAGACGATCAGTTTCAGTCTCGTTAACATGTTGGTTATGTCCCAAATGACACCCTATTCTCTACAGTATATAGTATACTACTTCTGAATAGAGGCCTATAGTCCCTAGTCAGAAGTAGTGGACAACACAGGATTAAGGTGTCATTTTGAATGAAGCTCATGACTTCCAGTAAAATATTAATATCTGTAATGAGATTAAGAGGCGTTTGGACACCATTTCCTCCCTAGCTGAGGGATAAGAGTAGTATTACATCAAAGCAGCAACCTCTTGTAGATAACACCCTGCTGTAGATAACGCCCTGCTGTAGATAACACCCTGCTGTAGATAACACCCTGCTGTAGATAACACCCTGCTGTAGATAACACCCTGCTGTAGATATCACCCTGCTGTAGATAACACCCTGCTGTAAATATCACCCTGCTGTAGATAACGCCCTGCTGTAGATAACACCTTGCTGTAGATAACGCCCTGCTGTAGATAACACCCTGCTGTAGATATCACCCTGCTGTAGATATCACCCTGCTGTAGATAACACCCTGCTGTAGATAACACCCTGCTGTAGATATCACCCTGGTGTAGATAACACCCTGCTGTAGATAACACCCTGCTGTAGATAACACCCTGCTGTAGATATCACCCTGCTGTAGATAACACCCTGCTGTAGATAACACCCTGCTGTAGATATCACCCTGCTGTAGATATCACCCTGCTGTAGATAACACCCTGCTGTAGATAACACCCTGCTGTAGATATCACCCTGCTGTAGATAACGCCCTGCTGTAGATAACACCCTGCTGTAGATATCACCCTGCTGTAGACAACGCCCTGCTGTAGATAACGCCCTGCTGTAGATAACACCCTGCTGTAGACAACACCCTGCTGTAGATAACACCCTGCTGTAGATATCACCCTGCTCTAGGTTAACACCCTGCTGTAGATATCACCCTGCTGTAGATGACACCCTGCTGTAGATAACACCCTGCTGTAGATATCACCCTGCTCTAGGTTAACACCCTGCTGTAGATATCACCCTGCTGTAGATGACACCCTACTGTAGATAACACCCTGCTGTAGATAACGCCCTGCTGTATCTAAACTCCTGCAGTATCTAAACACCCTGCAGTAGATATCACCCTGCTGTAGATAGCACCCTGCTGTATCTAAACTCCTGCAGTAGATAACACCCTGCAATAGATAACACCCTGCTGTAGATAACGCCCTGCTGTATCTAAACTCCTGCAGTATCTAAACACCCTGCAGTAGATATCACCCTGCTGTAGATAGCACCCTGCTGTTTCTAAACTCCTGCAGTAGATAACACCCTGCAATAGATAACACCCTGCTGTAGATAACACCCTGCTGTAGATAACACCATGCAGTATCTAAACTCCTGCAGTATCTAACACCCTGCTGTAGATAACACCATGCAGTAGATAACACCCTGCTGTAGATAACCCCCTGCAGTATCTAAACTCCTGCAGTATCTAACACCCTGCTGTAGATAACACCCTGCTGTAGATAATAACTGCCCGTGGTAAATAACGCCCTGCGGTAGATAACACCCTGCTGTAGATAACACCCTGCTGTAGATAACACCCTGCTGTAGATAACACCCTGCTGTAGGTTAACACCCTGCTGTAGATAACACCCTGCTGTAGATATCACCCTGCTGTAGGTAACACCCTGGTGTAGATAACACCCTGGTGTAGATAACACCCTGGTGTAGATAACACCCTGCTGTAGATAACACCCTGCTGTAGATAACACCCTGCTGTAGATAACACCCTGCTGTAGATAACACCGTGCTGTAGATATCACCCTGGTGTAGATAACACCCTGGTGTAGATAACACCCTGCGGTAAATAACGCCCTGCTGTAGATAACACCCTGCTGTAGATAACACCCTGCTGTAGATAACACCCTGCTGTAGATAACACCCTGCTGTAGATAATAACGGCCCGTGGTAGATAACACCCTGCTGTAGATAACACCCTGCGGTAGATAACACCCTGCTGTAGATAATAACGGCCCGCGGTAGATAACACCCTGCTGTAGATAACACCCTGCTGTAGATAATAACGGCCCGCGGTAGATAAACACCCTGCTGTAGATAACACCCAGCGGTATTTAACCTCTTGCTGTAGATAACATGATAAAAACATAAATACTCATTTGTTTCTCATTGGGCGGCATGTAGTTAGAGCATTGGACTAGTAACCGAAATGTTTCAAGATCGAACCCCAGAGCTGACAAGTTAAAAATCTGTCGTTCTGCCACTGAACAAGGCAGTTAGCCCACTGTTCCTAGGCCGTCATTATAAGAATATGTTCTTAACTGACTTGCCTAGTTAAATAAAGGTTAAAAAAAGTAATAATGATAACCGTTGTCCGAGAGGATAAGCAACTAATGTTTGTGTGTGTTGTTAAGATCATCAACCAGTCTATTTTCCCAAATCGGAGATGCGTTCGTTCTCAAACACACGCGAAACAGTTGCACATCGTTGCCAAACCCTTCTATAAACAGCAGCGAGTCCTGATGAATCACAGTGTTACCTCTGGGCATTTTGAATGCAGCCTCTCTGCTTTGACGGATGATTTACGAAGCCAGCCTCCTATTTCTCATAACCTCCCGTTTACGTTCCCTCCCCTGGCTTCACAATTAGTGTCCCACAAATTGGCAGCAGGGGAATTAGCCTGCTAAAGCCTGCAGCCACACCAGGCCTCGTAGGAACCAGCCTCTGATCAAATGTTTGGATCTGCCGGATGAGTGATGGTTGCTGGGTGTCGAATAAGTGGAGCCGGTCAAGGTGTGTGTGTGTGTGTCTGCGTATGTGCGAGAGGGGTGAGATGTTTGGTGTGTGTGCTTGTGCGTGGCTACATGCATGCATGTGTGTGTGACAGAGAGAGGGAGAGTGTGTATGTGCGTGAAAACATGTGTATGTGCGTGAAAACATGTGTATGTGCGTGAAAACATGTGTATGTGCGTGAAAACATGTGTATGTGCGTGAAAACATGTGTATGTGCGTGAAAACATGTGTATGTGCGTGAAAACATGTGTATGTGCGTGAAAACATGTGTATGTGCGTGAAAACATGTGTATGTGCGTGAAAACATGTGTATGTGCGTGAAAACATGTGTATGTGCGTGAAAACATGTGTATGTGCGTGAAAACATGTGTATGTGCGTGAAAACATGTGTATGTGCGTGAAAACATGTGTATGTGCGTGAAAACATGTGTATGTGCGTGAAAACATGTGTATGTGCGTGAAAACATGTGTATGTGCGTGAAAACATGTGTATGTGCGTGAAAACATGTGTATGTGCGTGAAAACATGTGTATGTGCGTGAAAACATGTGTATGTGCGTGAAAACATGTGTATGTGCGTGAAAACATGTGTATGTGCGTGAAAACATGTGTATGTGCGTGAAAACATGTGTATGTGCGTGAAAACATGTGTATGTGCGTGAAAACATGTGTATGTGCGTGAAAACATGTGTATGTGCGTGAAAACATGTGTATGTGCGTGAAAACATGTGTATGTGCGTGAAAACATGTGTATGTGCTTTCATGTTTCTCATGCTGTGTGCCTACGTGTGTGAAAAATTGAACCCTTGTTACCGGCAAGGGAAAGCTTGCTAACGTTCCTTTACCTCTGCTACAGTCTGTTTCCAAATGAGAGAAACTAGGAAACCACTGTGGAAAGTCATTGTAAGTGTGTCCCAAATGGCACCCTATTCCCTATATAGTGCACTACTTTTGACCAGAGCTCTATAGACCCTGGTCAAAAGTAGTGCACTATACTGTATCGGGGACAGGGTTCCATTTGGGACATCACCTATAAAATCAGCCATCTACCCTGCCAATCAAGCCAAGGCCAAAGTCAGGTTTTAGAGGATAATGACAGAAAGGAGTGGAAATTCCATTGAAATCCTGTATCTTTAGTTAGTCAGTGGCCTGCTGCTTGCCCGGTCTGTGGGGCAGCTTGAAAACGACCTTCAAACACAATCTTCCCTTTTAGCTGAACTTCCAATAGGTTGTTTCAGTATCAGAGGAGGAAGTTGGAGAAAAGCTTTTACTCTCCACAGACAGTGTTGCCTCGGGTTGCTAAGTATTTTTTTTGCGTGCCGGCTTAAAGCATGCATCACAGGAGGTTGGTGGCACCTTAATTTGGGAGAACGGGGTGATGACTGGGGCGGAATCAGTGGATCGGTATAACATACATTCAACACATGGTTTCCAGGTGTTTGGTGCCATTCCATCTGCTCTCTTCCAGACATTATTATGAGCCGTTCTCCCCTCGGCAGTCTCCACTGGAGTGTGTGTGTATGTGTGCATCTGTGCCTCTCTGTGTGTGTGTGTATGTGTATGTGTGCATCCGTGCCTCTCTGTGTGCGTGTGTATGTGTGCATCCGTGCCTCTCTGTGTGTGTGTGTATGTGTGCATCCGTGCCTCTCTGTGTGCGTGTGTATGTGTGCATCCGTGCGTCTCTGTGTGCGTGTGTATGTGTGCATCCGTACCTCTCTGTGTGCGTGTGTATGTGTGCATCCGTGCCTCTCTGTGTGAGTGTGTATGTGTGCATCCGTGCCTCTCTGTGTGCATCCGTGCGTCTCTGTGTGCGTGTGTATGTGTGCGTCCGTGCCTCTCTGTGTGCATCCGTGCGTCTCTGTGTGTGTGTGTATGTGTGCATCCGTGCCTCTCTGTGTGCGTGTGTATGTGTGCATCCGTGCCTCTCTGTGTGCATCCGTGCGTCTCTGTGTGCGTGTGTATGTGTGCATCCGTGCCTCTCTGTGTGCATCCGTGCCTCTCTGTGTGCGTGTGTATGTGTGCATCCGTGCCTCTCTGTGTGCATCCGTGCCTCTCTGTGTGCGTGTGTATGTGTGCATCTGTGCGTCTCTGTGTGTGTGTGTGTATGTGTGCATCCGTGCGTCTCTGTGTGCGTGTGTATGTGTGCATCCGTGCGTCTCTGTGTGCGTGTGTATGTGTGCATCCGTGCCTCTCTGTGTGCGTGTGTATGTGTGCATCCGTGCCTCTCTGTGTGAGTGTGTATGTGTGCATCCGTGCCTCTCTGTGTGCGTGTGTATGTGTGCATCCGTGCCTCTCTGTGTGCGTGTGTATGTGTGCATCCGTGCCTCTCTGTGTGCATGTGTATGTGTGCAGCCGTGCCTCTCTGTGTGCGTGTGTATGTGTGCATCCGTGCGTCTCTGTGTGAGTGTGTATGTGTGCATCCGTGCCTCTCTGTGTGCGTGTGTATGTGTGCATCCGTGCCTATCTGTGTGCGTGTGTATGTGTGCATCCGTGCCTCTCTGTGTGCGTGTGTATGTGTGCATCCGTGCCTCTCTGTGTGCGTGTGTATGTGTGCAGCTGTGCCTCTCTGTGTGCGTGTGTATGTGTGCATCCGTGCCTCTCTGTGTGCGTGTGTATGTGTGCATCCGTGCCTCTCTGTGTGTGTGTGTATGTGTGCATCCGTGCGTCTCTGTGTGCGTGTGTATGTGTGCATCCGTGCCTCTCTGTGTGCGTGTGTATGTGTGCATCCGTGCCTCTCTGTGTGAGTGTGTATGTGTGCATCCGTGCCTCTCTGTGTGCATCCGTGCCTCTCTGTGTGCGTGTGTATGTGTGCATCTGTGCGTCTCTGTGTGTGTGTGTGTATGTGTGCATCCGTGCGTCTCTGTGTGCGTGTGTATGTGTGCATCCGTGCGTCTCTGTGTGCGTGTGTATGTGTGCATCCGTGCCTCTCTGTGTGCGTGTGTATGTGTGCATCCGTGCCTCTCTGTGTGAGTGTGTATGTGTGCATCCGTGCCTCTCTGTGTGCGTGTGTATGTGTGCATCCGTGCCTCTCTGTGTGCGTGTGTATGTGTGCATCCGTGCCTCTCTGTGTGCATGTGTATGTGTGCAGCCGTGCCTCTCTGTGTGCGTGTGTATGTGTGCATCCGTGCGTCTCTGTGTGAGTGTGTATGTGTGCATCCGTGCCTCTCTGTGTGCGTGTGTATGTGTGCATCCGTGCCTATCTGTGTGCGTGTGTATGTGTGCATCCGTGCCTCTCTGTGTGCGTGTGTATGTGTGCATCCGTGCCTCTCTGTGTGCGTGTGTATGTGTGCAGCTGTGCCTCTCTGTGTGCGTGTGTATGTGTGCATCCGTGCCTCTCTGTGTGCGTGTGTATGTGTGCATCCGTGCCTCTCTGTGTGTGTGTGTATGTGTGCATCCGTGCGTCTCTGTGTGCGTGTGTATGTGTGCATCCGTGCCTCTCTGTGTGCGTGTGTATGTGTGCATCCGTGCTCTCTGTGTGAGTGTGTATGTGTGCATCCGTGCCTCTCTGTGTGCGTGTGTATGTGTGCATCCGTGCCTCTCTGTGTGCGTGTGTATGTGTGCATCCGTGCCTCTCTGTGTGCGTGTGTATGTGTGCAGCCGTGCCTCTCTGTGTGCGTGTGTATGTGTGCATCCGTGCGTCTCTGTGTGAGTGTGTATGTGTGCATCCGTGCCTCTCTGTGTGCGTGTGTATGTGTGCATCCGTGCCTATCTGTGTGCGTGTGTATGTGTGCATCCGTGCCTCTCTGTGTGCGTGTGTATGTGTGCATCCGTGCCTCTCTGTGTGCGTGTGTATGTGTGCAGCTGTGCCTCTCTGTGTGCGTGTGTATGTGTGCATCCGTGCCTCTCTGTGTGCGTGTGTATGTGTGCATCCGTGCCTCTCTGTGTGTGTGTGTATGTGTGCATCCGTGCCTCTCTGTGTGCGTGTGTATGTGTGCATCCGTGCCTCTCTGTGTGCGTGTGTATGTGTGCATCCGTGCCTCTCTGTGTGCGTGTGTATGTGTGCATCCGTGCCTCTCTGTGTGCGTGTGTATGTGTGCATCCGTGCCTCTCTGTGTGCGTGTGTATGTGTGCAGCCGTGCCTCTCTGTGTGCGTGTGTATGTGTGCATCCGTGCCTCTCTGTGTGCGTGTGTATGTGTGCATCCGTGCGTCTCTGTGTGCATGTGTATGTGTGCATCTGTGCCTCTCTGTGTGCGTGTGTATGTGTGCATCCGTGCCTCTCTGTGTGCGTGTGTATGTGTGCATCCGTGCCTCTCTGTGTGCGTGTGTATGTGTGCAGCCGTGCCTCTCTGTGTGCGTGTGTATGTGTGCATCTGTGCCTCTCTGTGTGCGTGTGTATGTGTGCATCCGTGCCTCTCTGTGTGCGTGTGTATGTGTGCATCCGTGCCTCTCTGTGTGTGTGTGTATGTGTGCAGCCGTGCCTCTCTGTGTGCGTGTGTATGTGTGCATCCGTGCCTCTCTGTGTGCGTGTGTATGTGTGCATCCGTGCCTCTCTGTGTGTGTGTGTATGTGTGCATCCGTGCCTCTCTGTGTGCGTGTGTATGTGTGCATCCGTGCCTCTCTGTGTGCGTGTGTATGTGTGCATCCGTGCCTCTCTGTGTGCGTGTGTATGTGTGCATCCGTGCCTCTCTGTGTGCGTGTGTATGTGTGCATCCGTGCCTCTCTGTGTGCGTGTGTATGTGTGCAGCCGTGCCTCTCTGTGTGCGTGTGTATGTGTGCATCCGTGCCTCTCTGTGTGCGTGTGTATGTGTGCATCCGTGCGTCTCTGTGTGCATGTGTATGTGTGCATCTGTGCCTCTCTGTGTGCGTGTGTATGTGTGCATCCGTGCCTCTCTGTGTGCGTGTGTATGTGTGCATCCGTGCCTCTCTGTGTGCGTGTGTATGTGTGCAGCCGTGCCTCTCTGTGTGCGTGTGTATGTGTGCATCTGTGCCTCTCTGTGTGCGTGTGTATGTGTGCATCCGTGCCTCTCTGTGTGCGTGTGTATGTGTGCATCCGTGCCTCTCTGTGTGTGTGTGTATGTGTGCAGCCGTGCCTCTCTGTGTGCGTGTGTATGTGTGCATCCGTGCCTCTCTGTGTGCGTGTGTATGTGTGCATCCGTGCCTCTCTGTGTGTGTGTGTATGTGTGCATCCGTGCGTCTCTGTGTGCGTGTGTATGTGTGCATCCGTGCCTCTCTGTGTGCGTGTGTATGTGTGCAGCTGTGCCTCTCTGTGTGCGTGTGTATGTGTGCATCCGTGCCTCTCTGTGTGCGTGTGTATGTGTGCATCCGTGCCTCTCTGTGTGCGTGTGTATGTGTGCATCCGTGCGTCTCTGTGTGCATGTGTATGTGTGCATCTGTGCCTCTCTGTGTGCGTGTGTATGTGTGCATCCGTGCCTCTCTGTGTGCGTGTGTATGTGTGCATCCGTGCCTCTCTGTGTGCGTGTGTATGTGTGCAGCCGTGCCTCTCTGTGTGCGTGTGTATGTGTGCATCTGTGCCTCTCTGTGTGCGTGTGTATGTGTGTATCCGTGCCTCTCTGTGTGCGTGTGTATGTGTGCATCCGTGCCTCTCTGTGTGTGTGTGTATGTGTGCAGCCGTGCCTCTCTGTGTGCGTGTGTATGTGTGCAGCCGTGCCTCTCTGTGTGCGTGTGTATGTGTGCATCCGTGCCTCTCTGTGTGCGTGAGTATGTGTGCATCCGTGCCTCTCTGTGTGCGTGTGTATGTGTGCATCCGTGCCTCTCTGTGTGCGTGTGTATGTGTGCATCCGTGCCTCTCTGTGTGCGTGTGTATGTGTGCATCCGTGCCTCTCTGTGTGCGTGTGTATGTGTGCATCCGTGCCTCTCTGTGTGCGTGTGTATGTGTGCAGCCGTGCCTCTCTGTGTGCGTGTGTATGTGTGCATCCGTGCCTCTCTGTGTGCGTGTGTATGTGTGCATCCGTGCGTCTCTGTGTGCATGTGTATGTGTGCATCTGTGCCTCTCTGTGTGCGTGTGTATGTGTGCATCCGTGCCTCTCTGTGTGCGTGTGTATGTGTGCATCCGTGCCTCTCTGTGTGTGTGTGTATGTGTGCAGCCGTGCCTCTCTGTGTGCGTGTATATGTGTGCAGCCGTGCCTCTCTGTGTGCGTGTGTATGTGTGCATCCGTGCCTCTCTGTGTGCGTGAGTATGTGTGCATCCGTGCCTCTCTGTGTGCGTGTGTATGTGTGCATCCGTGCCTCTCTGTGTGCGTGTGTATGTGTGCATCCGTGCCTCTCTGTGTGCGTGTGTATGTGTGCATCCGTGCCTCTCTGTGTGCGTGTGTATGTGTGCATCCGTGCCTCTCTGTGTGCGTGTGTATGTGTGCATCCGTGCCTCTCTGTGTGCGTGTGTATGTGTGCATCCGTGCCTTTCTGTGTGTGTAGCTTTGACTCTTTACCCCTCAGAGGTAGTGCTGGCTATACAAGATAATGTGTGTGTACATGAACCGTATTAAGCAGGGGATGAGGAGAACAGTTTTGGGCCAATGGAAATATTGTCCCTGAAAGATATTTTCCACCACAGAGAGGTGGGGGTTTGAGGAGGGGGTTTGAGGAGGGGGTTTGAGGTGGGGGGCTGAGCTGAGAAATTAAAGAAGTTCCAAAAAATGTCAATCCCTGAATTATCTCAGTAACAATCTTGACGGACAACTTGTGTTTCCTGACTTAAAAGTAGAGACGCAGGACGTTGAATTGCATTGAACATTGATGCAGAGATGTTTGCATGCTCTTTCAAACGCCATCGTAGGGTTCTGTTTTAGTGCATGGCATAGGTAAAGCATGGGAACACTTAACTGTAATACCAATTCAACATGTTTCACATTTCAACTTCCCATTCACTTCTACACACATATGTAGGATCTTACATTTTGCCAGTTTGCTACAGCGGGAAAATAATCCTGCATCAACAAGAAATGTGAATTATTATGTGGAATGTTAGAATAATGGCCATTTTTTGTAGGGGTTGATACATTTTTCATTCTGGCAAAATCAAGTCTGACATTTTAAAGTGTAAATTACTAACTTTTTAGGTGCCTTGAATAGACTACATTTTGTGTTTCCTGTTGTGCAGAACAATTGTCAGCAACTAAAGACTTCTCAAATGAAGATCCTACATCTGTGTAGATGCAGTAGAAGACGAGTATATGTACTATAAGTATCCTGTTATGAATGTGTTCTCAACCAGTGCTTCAGTTGGACAGGGACTAACTATTCATATTTCAGCCCTCTGAAGGCTCATGAAGGCTTCTTGTAATTTTGTTGATTTACTAGAGAGCTACTGAGCTTTCTCTCTGTTTCTCACACACACACACACACACACACACACACACACACACACACACACACACACACACACACACACACACACACACACACACACACACACACACACACACACACACACACACACACACACACACACACACACACACACTGTCCATCACCCTGTTGTGTGAGCAGGTTGTTAGCAGCCGCGGCTTCGGGGTGAAACACAATTAAATGGCATTGAATGTCAAAATGTATATGATCAGGCTGTTGTGATTTTAGAAGAACCTCTCTGAGAATGTGATGAGTGTCCTGAAGTGACGCTAGGAGCTAACTGTAACATGCTGCAGAGCTTATTTAAAACAATGAAAGTCATTTTCTCACAACCTATCTTTATGACTACAGAACATTGAAATTCAAAATTTTCACATAGGCAGACACTGGTATGTTGCTGGATATAATTAATGTGAGGTAAAAAATTGGTGAAGTGTTACTTTAAAGCTAATTGAACCTCTCTGGGATATGTGGGACGGCGAAAGCAAACAATGCTATTATCTGAGGATAGCACCCAAGTAAACAAAGAGAGAAAAGCATATTTCAACCCTGCAGGCGCAACACAAAACATAGAAATCAAAATAAAAATTTTGCCTTACCTTTGACAAGCGTCTTCTGTTGGCTCCAATATGTCCCATAAACATCACAAATGTTCCTTTTGTTCGATTAATTCCATCGATATATATCCAAAATTTCCATTTATTTGGCGAGCTTGATCCAGAAAAACACCGGTTCCAACTTGCGCAACATGACTACAAAATATCGCAAGAGTTACCTGTAAGCATTGTCCTAACATTTCAAACTACTTTTGTAATATAACTTGACGTATTTTTTCAACGTAAATAATCAATAAAATTGAAGAAATTGACCTTTTTTCCCCTGGATGGTTTGTCCTCTGTGTTTCGCCTGCCAAATAAGTTCTGTTATACTCATAGACATCATTCAAACAGTTTTAGAAACTTCAGAGTGTTTTCTATCCAAATACACTAATACTATGCATATCATGGCCTCTGAGCCAGAGTAGTAGGCCGTTTACTCTGGACACGCTTTTATCCAGACGTGAAAATACTGCCCCCTATCCCAAAGAAGTTCAGTGGCTGAAGCAGGGCCGTATTCATTAGTGCACACTGTAGCAAAAGTGTTTGTAATGGAAAAAAAAACAAGTGTTCCTTATTGGACAAGTTCAGTTAGTCCCTCCCCTTTTCTATCCATTTTCTTCCACTTGGTGCCTAGAGAATATGACCCAGGAGTGTGTTTGATGGCAAAAAAATATTTGTGTTTTCATTGAAAGAAATTGTAGATAATGATGAAGGGTGGGTGCTGAACGTTTAAACCACAGTCAGTGAAGAAGCACATGTGGTGGCTTGTAGTCTTCCACATGGCATATTGTGTTTGAGGTCAAGATGACTGAGGTTTTGGGAGTGGGGTAGGGGTAAGGTGTACGTTTTAGGGGCTGGGGAAGGGTTAGGGGTTAGAGGTGTAGTTTGGTAGACTAGAGGATGACAGTTGTTGAGCAGATACAGGGAGAGTTGTAAAGTGGGGTGAGGAGTGAGGGTGTAGGGAGTGAGAGTGTAGAGAGTGAGGGTTTAGTAAATGGGGTGGCAGTGGCGGTATGTGGAGAGGTGAGGAGTGAAGGATTTAGAGGTCTAGAATGCATGTTTTTTGTGATAGATATTATGAAGTTTGGAATAAATGGTATAAGTTATTCCTCAGTGACTTCAACAGCAGAGAACCAGCAGCCAAAAATGAAAGCAATATTTTTTGACTGTAAAGTGTAACTTTCTGCTTTCAATTATTATCGAGGGAGAGAGAAGAGGAAATTATTCTGAGTTTAGTTTTTCCATCATAATAATTTCTGTTCTAACAGCGAGCAGGTCAGTGTTGAAGAATTATGAGTGAGGACACTGCTCTCGACAAAAGCATACTGGCATGCGCACACACACACACGTACTTGTTTAACCTTGTGTGAGGCCACAGGAGCCTTTGCAGCCAAGCTGGACCTCCCATTCTGATTTGGTTAACGAACATAGCTGGGATTTCTCTGAGATACCTGGGGAAATGGAAATGAATAGGATACGTTGCCTGCCAGTGCAGATGATTTCTCTGAGATACCTGGGGAAATGGAAATGAATAGGATACGTTGCCTGCCAGTGCAGATGATTTCTCTGAGATACCTGGGGAAATGGAAATGAATAGGATACGTTGCCAGTGCAGATGATTTCTCTGAGATACCTGGGGAAATGGAAATGAATAGGATACGTTGCCTGCCAGTGCAGATGATTTCTCTGAGATACCTGGGGAAATGGAAATGAATAGGATACGTTGCCAGTGCAGATGATTTCTCTGAGATACCTGGGGAAATGGAAATGAATAGGATACGTTGCCTGTTTAGATGATTTCTCTGAGATACCTGGGGAAATGGAAATGAATAGGATACGTTGCCTGTTTAGATGATTTCTCTGAGATACCTGGGGAAATGGAAATGAATAGGATACGTTGCCAGTGCAGATGATTTCTCTGAGATACCTGGGGAAATGGAAATGAATGGGGAAAGAAATGATACGTTGCCTGTTTAGATGATTTCTCTGAGATACCTGGGGAAATGGAAATGAATAGGATACGTTGCCAGTGCATATGATTTCTCTGAGATACCTGGGGAAATGGAAATGAATAGGATACGTTACCAGTGCAGATGATTTCTCTGAGATACCTGGGGAAATGGAAATGAATAGGATACGTTGCCAGTGCACATTTTATTCCGCATCTCGTATAAATTCAAGCAGAGATATTTCACATTTAGCTACTTCATGTTTATGGTACATTATAACATGTTTTCAATACAGTTCAATATATTTTTATATATATGTTATTTACAGTGCAATATAGATCCATGATATATTTTCTTCAAATGAGACAGCAGGTCCTGATGCCTGGCTCTTCTCTCTCCCTCTGATAATAATAGTACATTTTCAGTATATAATATATTTTCAGTATCTGTACAGAACAATATATTTTCCCCATGGGTCGTCGTCAAAAGTAGTGCCCTATAAAGGGAATAGGTTGCCATTTGGGACACACTCTAGCGAATCATCTCCCTCAGGTCGTCAAGTCTATTCTTTATTAGATCAGGATGATATGTGAATTATATATTGGGATGATAATTGATACTCCTCTCAGGGAGATTGATGAACTGCACTGTCCCGAGCTGCGATCTGTGTTGGGAAGTCAAATAAGATCCACCAAGATGGCCTCGTCCTCAAATAAGTTCCCTTCTCAGAGCTCAAATCAC
>NC_060177.1:11270630-11273130 GCF_021184085.1 Oncorhynchus gorbuscha | reverse complement strand
TGTGACTGACCAGGTTTCAAACCCGGCTCTCCATAAGACCACATTCCCCTGCTGAGCTAAAGCCTAGGCATTAGTTCCTTGAGAAAATAGGAAAATAGGAAAAAGTCTTCAGTTCTCAAAGTTACTCATCACATGAGTGTGATTTTGAACCACCAGCGCCCCTATCTGACCTCCTACATGAAGACAGCCATGTGTGACGCACTGAAATGGTACAGGGCCTTTTCTGACTGGCTACGTACAGAAATGGTACAGGGCCTTTTCTGACTGGCTAAGTACAGAAATGGTACAGGCCCTTTGTGACTGGCTAAGTACCGAAATGGTACAGGCCCTTTGTGACTGGCTAAGTACAGAAATGGTACAGAGCCTTTTGTGACTGGCTAAGTACAGAAATGGTACAGGCCCTTTGTGACTGGTTACGTACAGAAATGGTACAGAGCCTTTGTGACTGGTTAAGTACAGAAATGGTACAGAGCCTTTGTGACTGGGCAGAAATGGTACAGAGCCTTTGTGACTGGCTAAGTGCAGAAATGATACAGAGACCTTTGTGACTGGCTAAGTACAGAAATGGTATAGGCCCTTTGTGACTGGCTAAGTACAGAAATGGTACAGGCCCTTTGTGACTGGTTAAGTACAGAAATGGTACAGGCCCTTTGTGACTGGTTAAGTACAGAAATGGTACAGGCCCTTTGTGACTGGTTAAGTGCAGAAATGATACAGAGACCTTTGTGACTGGCTAAGTACAGAAATGGTACAGAGCCTTTGTGACTGGCTAAGTACAGAAATGGTACAGGCCCTTTGTGACTGGCTAAGTACAGAAATGGTACAGGCCCTTTGTGACTGGCTAAGTACAGAAATGGTACAGGCCCTTTGTGACTGGTTAAGTACAGAAATGGTACAGGCCCTTTGTGACTGGTTAAGTACAGAAATGGTACAGAGCCTTTGTGACTGGTTAAGTGCAGAAATGATACAGAGACCTTTGTGACTGGTTAAGTACAGAAATGGTACATGCCCTTTGTGACTGGCTAAGTACAGATATGGTACGGTAGGGCTAAAAGACTAGCATTTTCTTCCCAGTCTTGTTTTCAGGGAGCCTCATAGAGCTCTCTCTAATGGGGCTTCCAGATAACGGCTATGGGTTTTCTGACTCACACCTAGTTCTTCCTAGCTCTTAAACTGTCCTCCAGACAGTGCAATTCAACCCTTGTAGGACCTACTAGACAGGTTGTGGGTGTACATGTGCCACAGCGTGTGTTACACACATGAGAGAGAGACAAAGAGACAGAGAGACAGAGAGGGAGATAGAGAGAGGCACAGAGAGAGACATATAGGGAGAGAGAGAGGCACACAGAGAGAGAGACATATAGGGAGGAGAGAGGCACACAGAGAGAGACATATAGGGAGAGAGAGAGGCACACAGAGAGAGAGAGACATATAGGGAGAGAGAGAGGCACAGAGAGAGAGAGAGAGACATATAGGGAGAGAGAGAGGCACACAGAGAGAGAGAGACATATAGGGAGAGAGAGAGGCACACAGAGAGAGAGATGGAAGGATGAAGAGAGGAAGGGTGGGGATAGAGACAGGATGGAGAGCTGCCATGTAGAGGTCTTGGATGAGACTCAGAGACAGGATGCCCTGTTTATGAGAGACAGAGAAACAGAAAGAGAGAAAGAGAGTGCCCAGAGGAGGTTGGACTAGACAAAAATGGGAGCAAGGACCAATAGAGGGGTAGAGAGGATGAAGTTAAGTAGGAAAGACAGATGGCTGTATCCACCCTAAACCCTCAGCACCTCAGCCATCCAGCCCTCCACTGTGTTGAGTCTAGCCAGACAGTAGGAGCCTCCACACTGCAGGCTGCAGGACACACACACAAATCTGCACACATACACACTGACAGCAGCTACAGCTCATATGTGCACACACACAGCTGACACGCACACTAGAAGCAGCTAGATGAGGAATTCTGTAATCACCTTGAACATGTCCCATTGAATACAGATCAACTTGTGTTTTACACATAGACAGATGAATGCTGCCAGCTATAATCTGTGCAACTCCATAGCAACTCCATAGCAACACCATAGCAACCTCATATCAACTCCATAGCAACTCCATAGCAACTCCATAGCAGTTACAACTTATGTAAACAAAATATGCAACACTGTTTTATCTCTGAAACTCTCTGAAAAACTATCTTAGAATCAATCACATCCCAAATGGCACCCTATTTCCTATATAGTGCACTACTCTTAACTATTGCCCTATTGTCCATGGTTATAATTAGTACACTATGTAGGTAATAGTATGTAATATGGGATGCAGCCATTAATGTACCAAAAAGGATTTTATAATAATATGATATCCTATAGCTCTGTGCTATTTGGCTGACAGTTGTTGCATCATGCATGGTAGGATGAATGAATGAACAGAGCAGAGAATGGAATGGAATATAGCAGAGAGGGATATCTCTCTCTCTCTCTCTCATTCTCTCTCTCTCTCATTC
>NC_060177.1:11215630-11265630 GCF_021184085.1 Oncorhynchus gorbuscha | reverse complement strand
CTGTGTAATAACAGCCACACAATAACAACTGTGTAATAACAGCCACACAATAACAACTGTGTAAAAACAGCCACACAATAGCAACTGTGTAAAAACAGCCACACAATAACAGCCACACAATAACAACTGTGTAAAAACAGCCACACAATAACAACTGTGTAATAACAGCCCACAATAACAATAACAGCCACACAATAACAACTGTGTAATAACAGCCACACAATAACAACTGTGTAAAAACAGCCACACAATAACAACTGTGTAATAACAGCCACACAATAACAGCCACACAATAACAACTGTGTAATAACAGACACACAATAACAACTGTGTAATAACAGCCACACAATAACAACTGTGTAATAACAGCCACACAATAACAACTGTGTAATAACAGCCACACAATAACAACTGTGTAATAACAGCCACACAATAACAACTGTGTAATAACAGCTGTGTAATAACAGCCACACAATAACAACTGTGTAATAACAGCCACACAATAACAACTGTGTAATAACAGCCACACAATAACAGCCACACAATAACAACTGTGTAATAACAGCCACACAATAACAACTGTGTAATAACAGCCACACAATAACAACTGTGTAATAACAGCCACACAATAACAACTGTGTAATAACAGCTGTGTAATAACAGCCACACAATAACAACTGTGTAATAACAGCCACACAATAACAACTGTGTAATAACAGCCACACAATAACAACTGTGTAATAACAGCTGTGTAATAACAGCCACACAATAACAACTGTGTAATAACAGCCACACAATAACAACTGTGTAATAACAGCCACACAATAACAACTGTGTAATAACAGCCACACAATAACAGCTGTGTAATAACAGCTGTGTAATAACAGCCACACAATAACAACTGTGTAGTAACAGCAACTGTGTAATAACAGCCACACAATAACAGCTGTGTAATAACAGCCACACAATAACAGCTGTGTAATAACAGCCACGTAATAACAACAAGCTGTGTAATAACAGCCGTGTAGTAACAGCCGTGCAGTAACAGCCGTGCAGTAACAGCTGTGTAATAACAGCCACACAATAACAACTGTGTAATAACAGCCACGTAATAACAACTGTGTAATAACAGCCGTGTAGTAACAGCCGTGCAGTAACAGCCGTGCAGTAACAGCTGTGTAATAACAGCCACGCAATAACAGCCGTGTAATAACAGCCGTGTAGTAACAGCCGTGTAGCAACAGCCGTGTAGCAACAGCCGTGTAGCAACAGCCGTGTAGTAACAGCCGTGCAGTAACAGCCGTGTAGTAACAGCCGTGTAGTAACAGCCGTGTAGTAACAGCCGTGCAGTAGCAGCCGTGTAGTAACAGCCGTGCAGTAGCAGCCGTGCAGTAACAGCCGTGTAGTAACAGCCGTGTAGTAACAGCCGTGCAGTAACAGCCGTAGTAACAGCCGTGTAGTAACAGCCGTGCAGTAACAGCCGTGTAGTAACAGCCGTGCAGTAACAGCCGTGCAGTAGCAACCGTTTAATAACATACGCAATAACAGCCATGTAATAACAGCTGTGTAACAACAGCCGTGCAGTAACAGCCATGCAGTAACAGCCGTGTAGTAACAGTCATTTAATAACAGCCGTTTAATAACAGTCATTTAATAACAGCTGTTTAATAACTGCCATTTATTACCAAAGGTATTTCCATAGAATATGCTGCAATCCAAGACCCCTAAGCGTTATGCACTTGTGGAGATCTGAGACGATTTGATTGGTAAAAGCAATGTATGGAAACTTCCCCCTCGCCTATCAGAGGGCACATTGGAGCTATTTCCAAATTGCTTACATCTGTCAAATCCTCTCTGATCTCCACAAGTGCATAGGGCATAGGGTCGATTTGGGTTTAGGCCCTAGTGATCTAGACAAACAGTTTGGGATTAAGCCCTAGTGATCTAGACAAGCAGTTTGGGTTTAGGCCCTAGTGATCTAGACAAGCAGTTTGGGATTAGGCCCTAGTGATCTAGACAAGCATCTAGGGATTAGGCCCTAGTGATCTAGACAAGCAGTTTGGGATTAGGCCCTATTGATCTAGATAAGCAGTTTGGGTTTAGGCCCTAGTGATCTAGACAAGCATTTTCGGATTAGGCCCTAGTGATGTAGACAAGCAGTGTTTGGGTTTAGGCCCTAGTGATCTAGACACGCAGTTTGGGATTAGGCCCTAGTGATCTAGACAAGCATCTTGGGATTAGACCCTAGTGATCTAGACAAGCAGTTTGGGATTAGGCCCTAGTGATCTAGACAAGCAGTTTGGGATTAGGCCCTAGTGATCTAGACAAGCAGTTTGGGATTAAGCCCTAGTGATCTAGACAAGCAGTTTGGAGTTAGGCCCTAGTGATCGAGACAAGCAGTTTGGGATTAGGCCCTAGTGATCTAGACAAGCAGTTTGGGATTAAGCCCTAGTGATCTAGACAAGCATTTTGGGATTAAGCCCTAGTGATCTAGACAAGCAGTTTGGGATTAAGCCCTAGTGATCTAGACAAGCAGTTTGGGATTAAGCCCTAGTGATTTAGACAAGCAGTTTGGAATTAGGCCCTAGTGATCTAGACAAGCAGTTTGGGATTAGGCCCTAGTGATCTAGACAAGCAGTTTGGGATTAAGCCCTTGTGATTTAGACAAGCAGTTTGGGATTAGGCCCTAGTGATCTAGACAAGCAGTTTTGAGATTAAGCCCTAGTGATCTAGACAAGCAGTTTGGGATTAAGCCCTAGTGATCTAGACAAGCAGTTTGGGATTAGGCCCTAGTGATCTAGACAAGCAGTTTGGGATTAGGCCTAGTGATCTAGACAAGCAGTTTGGGATTAGTCCCTAGTGATCTAGACAAGCAGTTTGGTATTAAGCCCTTGTGATTTAGAAAAGCAGTTTGATTCTCTTGTCATAACAACACGTGTTGGAATGACAAGCAGCACCTGTGTTTCTAAACCCTGTGTGGGTCTTGTGGTGTTTGGTCAAAAAGCAAAAGACACATTTCCAGGGACTGTAAGAAAAATCGGATTATTTTTCTTCAAACTCCCAAGTTCAGCCAAGGCTACCCCCCCCCCAATTCACTACAATAACACATAGTAGCACATTTTTTGTGTTATTGTGTGTGTGCTTATTTGTGTGTGTGTGTGCGTACATGCGTGAGTGCCATGCATGTGTAAGGTATACTCTAACCTCTTTCCCCTCTCTCTCTCAGGCGTCTCGTATGACTGGATCAGATGAGGACGGGGACAGTGGCTGGGATGCATGGGGCACCTGGAGTGACTGCTCACGCACCTGTGGAGGCGGGGCCTCTTACTCTCTACGCAGGTGTCTCAACGGAGGGTCAGTATCACACACACATTCCTGGGGAGGATGGGAGGTTCTTTCCTGGGGAGGATGGGAGGTTCTATCCTGGGGAGGATGGGAGGTTTTATACTGGGGAGGATGGGAGGTTAGATCCTGGGGAGGATGGGAGGTTAGATCCTGGGGAGTATGAGAGATTAGATCCTGGGGAGGATGGGAGATTAGATCCTGGGGAGGATGGGAGATTAGATCCTGGGGAGGATGGGAGATTAGATCCTGGGGAGGATGGGAGATTAGATCCTGGGAAGGATGGGAGATTAGATCCTGGGGAGGATGGGAGATTAGATCCTGGGGAGGATGGGAGATTAGATCCTGGGGAGGATGGGAGATTAGATCCTGGGGAGGATGGGAGATTAGATCCTGGGGAGGATGGGAGGTTAGATCCTGGGAGGATGGGAGATTAGATCCTGGGGAAGATGGGAGATTAGATCCTGGGGAAGATGGGAGATTAGATCCTGGGGAGGATGGGAGGTTAGATCCTGGGGAGGATGGGAGATTAGATCCTGGGGAGGATGGGAGGTTAGATCCTGGGGAGGATGGGAGGTTAGATCCTGGGGAGGATGGGGAGGTTAGATCCTGGGGAGGATGGGAGATTAGATCCTGGGGAGGATGGGAGATTAGATCCTGGGGAGGATGGGAGGTTCTATCCTGGGGAGGATGGGAGATTCTATCCTGGGGAGGATGGGAGATTAAATCCTTGGGAGGATGAGAGATTAGATCCTGGGGAGAATGGAACGTTAGATCCTGGGGAGGATGGGAGGTTAGATCCTGGGAGGATGAGAGATTAGATCCTGGGGAGGATGAGAGATTAGATCCTGGGGAGGATGAGAGATTAGATCCTGGGGAGGATGAGAGATTAGATCCTGGGGAGGATGGGAGGTTAGATCCTGGGGAGGATGGGAGATTAGATCCTGGGGAGGATGGGAGGTTAGATCCTGGGGAGGATGGGAGGTTAAATCCTGTAAATCATTAGATGTTACAGTTTACATTCTCTTTAGAGAGCAACAAGGGTCAACTTTATGGGAGAAGAGCTGCCAGTCATTCACATTATATCCAATCTACGACACATTAGATCCTAATGGTAGTGAGTTTACTCCTGGAACTATACGCAGACACATACAGACAAACAGAGGAACAGACAGACAGACACACGTAGACACACACATCCCTCCTAGCACAACATTGGTATTATTCTCCATTGTTCTGAACACTACTCAACCTGTGCATCACTTTAGTGTTGGGAAATTACTCTCTGCCAAAATCATACCCATGTGGCTCAGTTGGTAGAGCATGACAATGCCAGGGTTGTAGGTTCAATACCCACGGGTGATCAGTACGAAAAGGTATGGAAATGTATGCACTCACTACTGTAAGTTGTTCTGGACAAGATCGTCTGCTAAATGACTAACATGTGAAAAGTAAAATGGTTTACAACAGCACAAATATAAAAATACAAATCAAACGATAGAGCTACTAAACAGGTTTAATTGGCAACAGTGATTATGGAATGAATCCTGTATCCATTTATAATAGAAACAGGGAGAAGACAATTACACACACACACAGTATTGACCTTTGCACGGATTCAGGGGAGATTTTATTACCCTGCTCTGTCAAATTGGGATCATCGTTGCTCAATTGAATGTTTCCTGTGTGTTAAGAGTGGTGCTCAGAGAGGGGTGTCGGGTTACTGATGGGACACAGATGTATATCTTTCCTTTTTAATGTCCCTCTCTTTGGCCTTTCAAAGACATTGACAAGGGTGTCTTGTGTTAATGCAATAGGAAGTGGTGTTACTACAATACATATGACTGTTGTTTATCTTACTTTTTGACATAGTTCTGCTACGTCCCAAGTGACACCCGTTTCGCTACGCAGTGCATTCCTTTTTACCAGACCTTGGGCCCTGGTCAAAAGTAGTGCACTATAGATGGGTTAGCTGACAACATTACGGAAACGATACACACGCTTCAATGGGGCAGAAGTCAGTGTGTTGAGCTAAGAGGTCATGGGGCCATCTTAGCCCTCGTGGGCTAAGATGGAGCGATGCCTGACAGGCAGCTTGCCGCACCCCACAGCTAACTTGGCTAGTCTTGTGAGTGAGCTAGCTAGCTAGTTATCTATGCTGGTTGTTAGCTTGCATAACTTATATGTTTATAATTGTAAGGTACACTTCAGGTTTTACAGCCTGTCAGGAATGGAGCTCACCCACTGAAAAATGTACATTTTATCCACGAAACATGAAGTGTCCCTTATAATTATACACGTACAGTATAAGCTATGCAAGCTAACAACCAGCATAGATAACAAGCTAGCTAGATAGCTAACAAGAATACCTACCTAACTAGCTAGCTCATAATACTAACTAAGTTAGCTGCGTTGTTCCTTGCATGATATTGGCTGTGGTCTTGGGTGTGCCACGCAGCCTGGGAGACAGCGATGCCTATCAGGCATTGTTCATGGCTTAAATTCCGCACGAGCACATTGCAGTCAACACAGCAACAGAGCTTCTTGATGAGGTGCTTATTGTGTATGTAGACAAAAAAACATTTGTGGTGATAATGAGATACATATTTTATTTATTAATTTGTACTCTCTGGACTTCCTTACGTTTGTTCTTGATACCATGTCTTGTTTTGACTAATGTCATGTTTATGCTAATATGGAAAAACATTTACTAGCTAGCTGACCAATAACTGTAATGATGAATCTGAGAGACAAGTGATTATTGTGCAATTGTATTTATGTTTTCAATATATATTGGATGCCAAATATAGTTGACATGTTATCAACAATCTAACATGCTGACCACACTGCTTGCGTTGCGTGCGCTAGCATTGCAAAATAAATGTGCACATACATGTTATTCAGTCATTCATCCAAACTGTTTGCGCGCGTCAACAAGCGTCTGCGTAGCTAGGTGCTGAAATAGAACCTGATTCTATTTTATATGTGCTGCAAGTCCTGCCTCTCCCATCTCCTCATTGGTTTTTAGGAGCATATCCCTACATCGGTGATTGAAAAATGAATGAGGTCCACACTCCAGTGCAGTTGGTTACAGTAATGCACCTTAAAGTTGGTTGCCAACTGCCATAAAAAGAGATTACTAGAAACTAACACACCTTTTATCCATGAATTCATTGTTGGAGTAGAAAACACACAATTGTGTGACTCAAAATTCGTCCAAATTCTACAAAGATCCAGCAAAAAAAGGACATTGTACATTTCAGTTAAAATAACAACCCAATGTTTATCTCCCAGGACAAATGATCTAGCATCAGCAAACTAGCTAAATGGGAATTAATTTTTCATATGTGTTTTGACCTGTTCCCAAATTAATATAGTTGGTTCAGAGTGCATTTTGATATTTGAACCTGCGTGTCCTGATCGAGTCTGGTGGGGATCGACAAACTCAACATGCTCATGATGGCGCATGCAGACACATGTGGAGCCGGTTGTGTCATCATGTTTGTTTTGCCCCATAGTTACACATGGCTTTTGTTTCTAAACAACCAACCTGTCTATAGGGAGGAGTACATACAGTACCTTCAGAATGTATTCTTAGCATAACAATTATTAGCATAACACAAATTATGGGGGATAATAGAAAATTATGAGGCTATATACAAGGAATATCGGTACCGAGTCAGTGTACTGAGTATCAAGTAGTTGGGGTGATTGATTGAGATAATACGTACTTTAAGGATTGGTTAGGTAATTGATTGAAGTACTATGTACATATAGATAGGGTGTAAAAAGTCCAGGTAGCCGTTTAATGAACTATTCATCAGTCTGATGGCTGTTGGGCAGACTTGGTGCTCCGGTACCTCTTGCCGTGCAGTAACAGAGAGAACATACTGCAGACACTGAATAGCCCTGTGAGCATGGTGAAGTTATTAATTACACTTTGGATGGTATATCAATACACCCAATCACTACAAAGATACAGACATCCTTCCTAACTCAGTTGCCAGAGAGGAAGGAAACCGCTCAGGGATTTCACCATGAGGCCAATGGTGACTCTAAAACAGTTGCAGAGTTTAATGGCTATCATAGGAGAACACTGAAGATGGATCAACAACATTGGAGTTACTCTACGCTTGTACAGAATAAAAATATTACAAAATATGCATCCTGTATGCAAAAAGGGAAACACTAATTGAATACTGCAAAAAATGTGGCAAAGCAATTCACTTTCTGTCCTGAATACAAAGTGTTATATTTCGGGCAAATCCAATACAACACATTACTAAGTGACACTCTCCATATTGGCTGCATCATGTTATGGGTATGCTTGTAATTGTAACACTGTAATCTGCGAGTCGGGAAGCAAGTTCAGGGAGTGAAAACATTTAATTAATAAATGAAACAAACACGTAACACAAACTGACATGAAACAGGAACAGAAACAATGACGACTGGGGAAGGAACCAAAAGGAGTTACAAATATAGGGCAGTTAATCAAGTAGGTGATGGAGTCCAGGTGAGTGTTATAATGCGTAATTATACGTTACGATGGTGACCGGTGTGGGCCATGACGAGCAGGCTGGTGACCTAGAGGCCAGAGAGGAAGCACACGTGACAGTAATTATTCATGGTAAAGTTTTTCAGGATAAAAATACATGGAATGGAGCTGAGCACAGGCAAAATCCTAGAGGGGAAACCTAGTTCAATCTGCTTTCCACCAGACACTGGGAGATGAATTCACCTTTCAGCAGATCCAAAACTACACTGGAGTTTCTTGACAAGAAGACAGAGAATGTTCCAGAGTGACCTAGTTACAGTTTTGACTTAAATCTACTTGAAAATCTATGGCAAGACATGACAATGGTTGTTTAGCAGTGATCAGTGACCAATTCGACAAACCATTTTTAAAAGAATACCAGGTAAAGAAGTATTTTCTCAGGGGTGTGATTACATATGTAGTTTAGATATGTCTGTATTTCATTTTCAATACATTTGCAAACATTTCTAAAATCTTTTCACTTTGTCCCTAAGGGTTATTGTGTGTACATGGGTGAGAAAATACATCAATTTAATCAAAATAAGTCAAGTGGTATGAATACCTCCTGAAGGCACTGTATGCACTATAAACAGTAGGGAATAGGGTGCCATTTGGGACACAACTTAACTGAATGATAAGTGGCCATATCTGTAGGTCTTTAGGGGTTGTTGATGAGATAACAATTATTCCACTTCACCAATCAGATTATTTTCCCCAAATGTAGTGCACTTTATAGGTAATAGTGTACCATTTGAAACACAGCCTCAGCCCTCTGTCCTGACTTCCCTTCATTGATTAAATGAGTGTAGAAGTCTGGAAGTGATTGTGGGCTTGATTTGCCTGCTTCCCCCACAGGGAGATTTACACAGTTATTTGAGCAATATCTCCCATTCCCTGCATCAGCCAACACACCTGCTCGAGCGCACTGGGATTGTGTGTGTGTGTCAGGTGTTAGGGTTAAGCCAGCAGAAGAGCTGCCTGTGTAGATGAAGGGGAACATAGAAAGACTGCAGAGAACACCTTAAGTCTACTGTCATCTCTTTCTCCCTGCCCCACTCCAGCTTACTACAGACATAAAACACACACACAGAGAGATACACTCACGCACGCACGCACGCACGCACGCACGCACGCACGCACGCACGCACGCACGCACACACACACACACACACACACACACACACACACACACACACACACACACACACACACACACACACACAAAGAGAGAGAGATACACAGACAAACTGGGGTAGTGTCTGGCCCCATGTTGCTCTTGGACGTCAGACACTGTGTGCCCAGCGCCTTGTCTTCTCTAAGGCCCCTCCCCCCCGGACTCCTGCTAACTTCATCTGTCCTTATAGAAACATCCAGTGACTGGGAGGAAATATCTGTCTAGGAATATCTGTCTAGACTTGAATTAGAGCAGCACTATTCTTTTCAATCCCGGTCCTGGAGAGCTGCAGGGTATGCAGGCTTTTGTTCCTACCCAGCACTTACACACCTGATAATGCTAGATTTGGTTTACTCTGTTAGACACGCTCCGGGGTGAAGTTTGCCCCTAGGTACAGATCTAGGATCAGTTTCCCCTCCCCCTAACCTTAACTATTAGTGGAGAAAACGCAACACTGATCCAAGATCAGTGTCAAGGGGCAACTTCACCCTACACCATTAGACACAGTGCTGCCTATCCTTCCTCATGTCTGTGGACTTTTGCTCTCTGTTTGTCCGCTAGAAGACAAATAGCCACCTCATAGACATTCCTAGACCCTGAAAGCATGGTCTACACACAGCCGTGTGTGTGTGTGCTTGTGGCTCTGCGTGCATGTCCGTGTGTGTGTCCGTGTATGTCTGTATGCATGTGTATGTGCCTGTCTCCAGCCTATACGTATAACCCAGTGTGGATGAGTGATTCATCTCGATGAGGGAAAGCCATTAATTGGTTCGTTAAGACAGAGACATTCCTACTCTGCCTCGGTGCCTGCTTTTCCTTGGAGCAGGCTGAATGGCCATAGTGTGGTCTCCAACTCCCCGTTCACCCTAATGGACGATTAGACTGAAGCTTTTTAACATCCGCTTTGCAACCCAAATGGCATCCTATTCCCAATGTAGTGTACTACTTTTGACCAGCGCCCATAAGGCTCTGGTCAAAAGTAGTACACTGTGTAGGAATAGGGTGCCATTTGGGGCATTGCCCCAACAAATGAGCTGCTACCAGTTTAGACCAATGTTATTCTACCCCCGGGGTGAGAATGAGAAATGTGGCGAAGTGGAAGTTAACACACTGGGTGATGGGCTGCAGTTATCGTTTCTAACAAGGTGGAACAGATTTTGTAGCGTGTCCATACTGTGTAGGAAGGGGGAGGGAATGGAGTGTTACGCTGTGGTGGATTTCAGACGAGGCAGGAGTTGGTTTTGACAGAGTGAGGTGAACCGATTAGTGTGTGTGTGTGGGAGGGTGTCAGAGTGTGTGCGTGTGTGTGCGTGTGCGTGTTTGTTGTGTGAGAGAGGTTGATTTGCTTGTTTAAGCCCAGAGGGGGTCCCGAGACGGTCGTTGGCTCGATGAGATCTGATCGTTGGCAGATGAAGCGTGGTTTGGTCTGACAGGTGTGTGTGTGTGTGTGTGTGTGTGTGTGTGTGTGTGTGTGTGTGTGTGTGTGTGTGTGTGTGTGTGTGTGTGTGTGTGTGTGTGTGTGTGTGTGTGTGTGTGTGTGTGTGTGTGTGTGTGTGTGTGTGTGTGTGTGTGTGTGTGTCTGAGACAGGCAGCTATAATTCAGGATGAAATGTCTGTCAGTCCTGATTTGACTCCAGCCACGTTCCTCCAGACTCACAAAGGTGTAACTCCTGATCCTTCCCAAGAAACTAACAAAACACCACTGTTGTTGTAGACGTTTCTGTGTAATGGTGCTTTTCTTTGTTACAAAACAGATTCCCTGAGGGATATTAAGCTATTCTATTATACGTGTTTGATATGGTGTGTGTTATATATCTTTCCCGTCACAATAAACCTTTTTATTAACCATTACACTCGAGCCCAAACCATTTCCTTGTAAACCGTTGGTTTCAATTTGTACTAACAATGTTGGTTTGTTATTTTTCTTTGTAGGAACTGTGAAGGCAAGAATATCCGCTACAGAACGTGCAGTAACATGGTAAGTCTAGTCTACGCTATGAAGCCTCAACAGACTACAACAGAGTCATTTCAAAGCTTATGAATGCAACACATATAACTTGTTATTAGTCCTATTCCAGTTGATAACTTTTCTATTCCAGCGTATAACTTTGCTGCTAACAGTGAGAAGCACTGGCTCAGTATTGTCAGTCGCCACTGTATTTGACAGTCATGTTCAGCACTGTGGATGACCTCATGGAGAAATCACACGTTCCATCAATGAACAGAACAACCTCATATCAACATTCTATTCTCAGCAGCGGAACCACAGTCGTTCTCACAGCATTTCAATCAAAGATGGACTAGTCTGTACTGTTTCTATTACTCTATTGAGGTGGTTTGTGTCTGGAATGTATTGCAGACTAGCTATGATTTCAATCATGACCAGTGGGATGAGTTCCCAGCATAATATTTAGACCACCGCTCCCGGTGTGAAAGAGATGGATTTCAACAAAGCAAGAGAGAGAGAGAAACACTTGACTTTATGAAGTCCCATGCATGTAGTTAAATGAGAAAGAGAGGGAGGGTGTGCCTGTGTGTGTGTGTGTCTGCGTCTGTCTGTCTGTCTGTCTGTCTGTCTGTCTGTCTGTCTGTCTGTCTGTCTGTCTGTCTGTCTGTCTGTCTGTCTGTCTGTCTGTCTGTCTGTCTGTCTGTCTGTCTGTCTGTCTGTCTGTCTGCGTACGTCTGTGCGTGTGTGCGTCTGTCTGTCTGTCTGTCTGTCTGTCTGTCTGTCTGTCTGTCTGTCTGTCTGTCTGTCTGTCTGTCTGTCTGTCTGTCCGTCCGTCCGTCCGTCCGTCCGTCCGTCCGTCCGTCCGTCCGTCCGTCCGTCCGTCTGTCTGTCTGTCTGCCTGCGTGTGTCTGTGCGTGTGTGTGTTTGTTCGTGTGTGTGCGTGTCTGTGTGTGTGCGCGTAAAGCAAGGCCTAAGGATAGACTTAGTAAAGACTCGCTGTTGGCAAAGCGTTGGGTCTTCCACATGTACAGTGGGGCAAAAAAGTATTTAGTCAGCCACCAATTGTGCAAGTTCTCCCACTTAAAAAGAAGAGAGAGGCCTGTAATTTTCATCATCGGTACACTTCAACTATAAAAAATCCAGAAAATCACATTGTAGGATTTTTAATGAATTTATTTGCAAATTATGGTGGAAAAAAGTATGTGGTCAATAAAAAAAGTTTATCTCAATACTTTGTTATATACCCTTTGTTGGCAATGACAGAGGTCAAACGTTTTCTGTAAGTCTTCACAAGGTGTTCACACACTGTTGCTGGTATTTTGGCCCATTCCTCCATGCAGATCTCCTCTAGAGCAGTGATGTTTTGGGGCTGTTGCTGGGCAACACGGACTTTCAACTCCCTCCAAAGATTTTCTATGGGGTTGAGATCTGAAGACTGGCTAGGCCACTCCAGGACCTTGAAATGCTTCTTACGAAGCCACAACTTCGTTGCCCGGGCGGTGTGTTTGGGATCATTGTCATGCTGAAAGACCCAGCCATGTTTCATCTTCAATGCCCTTGCTGTTGGAAGGAGGTTTTCACTCAAAATCTCCGATGCATGGCCCCATCCATTCTGTCCTTTACACGGATCAGTCGTCCTGGTCCCTTTGCAGAAAAACAGCCCCAAAGCACGATGTTTCCACCCCCATGCTTCACAGTAGGTATGGTGTTCTTTGGATGCAACTCAGCATTCTTTGTCCTCCAAACACGACGAGTTGAGTTTTGACCAAAAAGTTATATTTTGGTTCATCTGACCATATGACATTCTCCCAATCTTCTTCTGGATCATCCAAATGCTCTCTAGCAAACTTCAGACGGGCCTGGACATGTACTGGCTTAAGCAGGGGGACACGTCTGGCACTGCAGGATTTGAGTCCCTGGCGGCGTAGTGTGTTACTGATGGTAGGCTTTGTTACTTTGGTCCCAGCTCTCTGCAGGTCATTCACTAGGTCCCCCCGTGTGGTTCTGGGATTTTGCTCACCGTTCTTGTGATCATTTTGATCCCACGGGGTGAGATCTTGAGTGGAGCCCCAGATCGAGGGAGATTATCAGTGGTCTTGTATGTCTTCCATTTCCTAATAATTGCTCCCACAAGTTGATTTCTTCAAACCAAGCTGCTTACCTATTGCAGATGCAGTCTTCTCAGCCTGGTGCAGGTCTACAATTTTGTTTCTGGTGTCCTTTGACAGCTCTTTGGTCTTGGCCATAGTGAAGTTTGGAGTATGACTGTTTGAGGTTGTGGACAGGTGTCTTTTATACTGATATTAAGTTCAAACAGGTGCCATTAATACAGGTAACGAGTGGAGGACAGAGGAGCCTCTTAAATAAGTTCCAGGTCTGTGAGGGCCAGAAATCTTGCTTGTTTGTAGGTGACCAAATACTTATTTTCCACCATAATTTGCAAATAAATAAATAAAAAATCCTACAATGTGATTTTCTGGATGTTTTTTCTCATTTTGTCTGTCATTGTTGAAGTGTACCTATGATGAAAATGACAGGCCTCTCTCATCTTTTAAGTGGGAGAACTTGCACAATTGGTGGCTGACTAAATAGTTTTTTGCCCCACTGTAAGCTGTTATCTCTTCTGTTTGTTCCCTCTGCCGAGCCATATTATCCTTCTCTAACTTCCTTTTCTTTCCTCTCCTCCCTTCTTCCCCAGGACTGTCCCGTCGAGTCGGGAGACTTCCGAGCCCAGCAGTGCTCCGCCCACAATGACATCAGGTACCAGGGAATGGTATACGAGTGGATTCCCGTGCCCTATGAACCCTCGGCTGCGTGCGCCCTGCGGTGCCAGGCGCGGGGGAGGAGCCTAACGGTGGAGCTGGCACCTAAGGTTCTAGACGGAACACGTTGCCGGGCCGACGCCCTGGATATGTGCATCAGTGGGGTCTGTCAGGTGAGATACTGACGGATTGCTTGGGTGGATATTATAAAGCACTTTTCCAGATGCTCAAAGTCAGGGCCGTCCACAGACCTTTCAGGGGGCATTTTTTTCTGCAACAAGACAAACTCCTCATCACAAATTGTAAGCAAGCTAGTTACAGTATCTCCTAAAGACATGATTGACATGGGGAAAATAGGATGGGCTATCAGCTGATCATTGATGTTGGTGATTGATGTAAATCTGCTAGTTCGCTCGCTCCATTTATTTTCCTGATTGTTTGATATCTTTCTGCCTCTCTCTCTGCTGCCTATCAGCCAACCAGATGCAATATTGATGATGATGTAAGCTAAATCAAATGTTATGCTGCTGTTGAAGTACTGTTGTATTTAAACTAGGTAGATAGACAGACACTCGACCGGTGACCGTATCTCTCAACCGGGCTTGTAATCTCAGTACAGGGCAGACTGGGAATAGGGGGGGAAATTATACCACCACCCAAAATGACACTTAGGAGACTGGAAGGGCAAAGGGCATGTTCTCTACACAGGTAAGGCCCTGTCTGTGCATGTGCCTGATCAAATTACGAGGGAAAGTCGTATATTATTACAATATGATGATATTATAGTAATATCTTGTATAATAAGGATTGGATTTATATAGCACTGTTCCATGTGCTAAAAGCACTTCAGTTTGCATGGGGAGGGAAAGTCACCTCATCCAGCACCAATGTGTCACCCACCTGGACTGTGTCAGGGCAGCCATTGTGGTTCCAGAAAGTTAATCAGCCATGTCAATGACAGATCAGAGGACACGATGTACAATATGACACGATACAATAAAATGGCTCAAGACTGGATCACTGCTTGAAGTATTTGTGTTTTCTTTGTGGGCCACAGTAAAGACTACATTAATATTTCCTAACTATTACAGTGAAAAACAGTCTGAGAACTTCTGATCTTCTGCAGTATTTCTCAATAATCGTTGTTCTTGAACAATCGTACTGTATTTCCTCTTTGTGAATCCACATGGCAGCTGCTGTAGCAAAGGCTGATCTAAAACCACATGTCAGAAATAGGAAGTTCCTAAAAAATGATCTTAAACATGGAAAATATTTCTCCTCTCCATGTTGCATGTCAGAAGCTCTGGGTTCTAGTTTTAGGCTAGAAGTGATTGTTTTAGGAACCACAGACTGATGATCAATGTTGCCATATCCTCTTCTCTGGATAGGTGCTTTATTAAAACCTCTGACTGAGGCTGTATGACTGGAGGAAGGGGAGAGGAAGAGAGAGAGAAGTAGAGAGACAGAGAACTGGAGGTGTGAGGAAGGAGGGAGAGAGAAAGGGAGAGGAGGTGTGACAGGAGGAAGGAGAGAGAGAATTGAGAGAGAAGTGGATGTACGATGGGAGGAAGGAGAGAGAGAATAGAAAGAGAAATGGAGGTACGATGGGAGGAAGGAGAGAGAGAATTGAGAGAGAAGTGGATGTACGATGGGAGGAAGGAGAGAGAGAATAGAAAGAGAAATGGAGGTACGATGGGAGGAAGGAGAGAGAGAATAGAAAGAGAAGTGGAGGTACGACAGGAACAAGGAGCAAGAGAGAGAATAGAAAGAGAAATGGAGGTATGACAGGAGGAAGGAGCAAGAGAGAGAATAGAAAGAGAAATGGAGGTATGACAGGAGGAAGGAGCAAGAGAGAGAATAGAGAGGGCGAAAGACAGAGAGAGATGCAGAAGGTACGACAGGAGGAAGGAGAGACAGAGAGACAGAAGGTACGACAGGAGGAAGGAGATAGAGACACAGGAGGTACGACAGGAGGAAGGAGAGAGAGACACAGGAGGAACGACAGGAGAAAGGTGAGAGAGACAAAAGGTATGACGGAGGAAGGAGAGAGTGACACAGGAGGTACGACAGGAGAAAGGAGAGAGAGACAGAAGGTGCGACAGGAGGAAGGAGAGAGAGACACAGGAGGTACGACAGGAGAAAGGAGAGAGAGACACAGGAGGTATGACAGGAGGAAGGAGAGAGAGACACAGGAGGTATGACAGGAGGAAGGAGAGAGAGACACAGGAGGTATGACAGGAGGAAGTAGAGAGAGACACACAGAAGATACGACAGGAGGAAGGAGAGAGAGACAGAAGATACGACAGGAGGAAGGAGAGAGAGACAGAAGATACGACAGGAGGAAGTAGAGAGAGACACACAGAAGGTACGACAGGAGGAAGGAGAGAGAGACACAGAAAGTACGACAGGAGGAAGGAGAGAGAGACACAGAAGGTACGACAGGAGGAAGGAGAGAGAGACACAGAAGGTACGACAGGAGGAAGGAGAGAGAGACACAGAAAGTACGACAGGAGGAAGGAGAGAGAGACACAGAAGGTACGACAGGAGGAAGGAGAGAGACAGAAGATACGACAGGAGGAAGGAGAGAGAGACACACAGAAGGTACGACAGGAGGAAGGAGAGAGAGACACAGAAAGTACGACAAGAGGAAGGAGATAGAGAGACACAGAAAGTACGACAGGAGGAAGTAGAGAGAGAGACACAGAAGGTACGACAGGAGGAAGTAGAGAGAGAGACACAGAAGGTACGACAGGAGGAAGGAGAGAGACACACAGAAGATACGACAGGAGGAAGGGGAGAGAGACACAGAAAGTACGACAAGAGGAAGGAGATAGAGAGACACAGAAGGTACGACAGGAGAGACAGAAGTAGACAGAGAGAGACACAGAAGGTACGACAGGAGGAAGGAGAGAGAGAGACACAGAAGGATGAAGGAGAGAGACACAGAAGGTACGACAGGAGGAAGGAGAGAGACAGAAGATACGACAGGAGGAAGTAGAGAGAGACACACAGAAGGTCTGACAGGAGGAAGGAGAGAGAGACACAGAAGGTACGACACTTGTTTCAGAAAGACAGATTCCCCACATCATATGCTGTAATGCACTAGAACACAGTGCTAGACTAGGTCTGCATCCCAAATGGTACCCTATTCCCTGTATAGTGCACTCCTTTTGACCAGAACCCTATGTGCTCTAGTCAAAAGCACTGCACTATATCATAGGGAATAGAGTGCTATTTGAGACTTGTAGCTGTTCTAGGCCAGAGAGGAATGCACACTGTTGTGTGTCTAGCCAAGCGGAAATTCACCTATCCACTTCATCCATTAAGGAAGTAGATCCTCTTTATGCAAATCCTTAAAAGTACACTTATACAGTGCCAGGCCATGATAACTTAACAGGGAACGAGGGACATCACTTAGTCCCACAAGGCATTAACTTGTTACTGATACTTCTCTAAGTATCCTGTATATCAGCAAGCTACAGTACGAAGCTGTCTTCATGGAACCATGACAAAGTGCTTATTCAACCCAAATAGAACCTCCATGTTATACTACCCATAGACATTCTCAAGTGAAGTGAAGTGAAGTGAAGTGAAGTAAAGTGTGTGTGTGTGTGTGTGTGTGTGTGTGTGTGTGTGTGTGTGTGTGTGTGTGTGTGTGTGTGTGTGTGTGTGTGTGTGTGTGTGTGTGTGTGTGTGTGTGTGTGTGTGTGTGTGTGTGTGTGTGTGTGTGTGTGTGAGAGAGAGAGAGAGAGACACAAGGAGCTGCGATGTCAAGATCCGTCTTTTTCTGACCATGTTCTGTGTTTGAAGTCAAATAGCTCTGCACGGTACTTCATGGATTCTGCCCTCTAAGTGGTGTGTATATAATGGGTATAAGGAGTGTTTGTGTTTACTGGGACTGCTGGCCAGGTAAGTCATATTGGGTTTGTTATGCTGGCTGCTATTCCCACAGAGTCTGGAGCACAAACTCTGTTCTTCACCATTTCAAGACAAATATGCTGTCTAAATACAACATTACATATACAGACATCAGTGTCAGATACCATGTAAAACATTAGAGTTTGGTTCCCCAAACCCCACGCCTCATCCTCTAAACCAGAGGGCGAGGAAACATAACCCATTTTCAATGCGGCCCTCTGGACCTCGGGGCTAAATGAGCTTGACACACCTGCTCTAAACCAATGTCTCCCAAGCCGTTCCTCCAGACCTCCAACAGTTCCACCAGATTTCACTACTTAAAGGTTTGACGATTAGCTGACTAGTTGAATCAGGTGTGCTGGTGCTGGAATAGCACCAATATGTCGTGGCTGTGGTCCACGAGGAACCGATGACTCTGACGTTGAGCTGTGAATATTGGCATTATGTCTTATGTAGATGGTACATTCCTGTACTGATCACTGTACATTACATAGCCAGTATCACCCTTAAACATGTACTTTATGCTATTACTGTATCATCAGAAAGAGAGAACTCTTTGAGTTAGTGAAAGTGGCCTGTAAAGTGGGCTGTAAAGTGAGCTGCTTTCAGGGGATCTATGTGTTTGAGAATGTGGGCTGGAAAGTGACCTGCGTTCAGGTGATCTATGTATTTGAGAGGGTGGGCTGGAAAGTGAGCTGCGTTCAGGTGATCTACGTGTTTGAGAATGTGGACTGGAAAGTGAGCTGCGTTCAGGTGATCTACGTGTTTGAAAATGTGGACTGGAAAGTGAGCTGCGTTCAGGTGATCTATGTGTTTGAGAATGTGGGCTGGAAAGTGAGCTGCGTTCAGGTGATCTATGTGTTTGAGAGGGTAAGCTGGAAGCAGATGTTAGTTAGTAATAGTTAACGAACACATTCACTTTATTGGATTATTTTAGCGCTTCTTGGGACTTCGGAGCATTTTTCATGGAGATGATACATTGTTAATTCATTGATTTATTGACTGAGTTTATTTTTGCCAGTTGAAAGTGAATATAAAGCCGCTTCAGTAGGAAACAACATTACATACATTCAAATAAAGGATGAAGCATAAACACAATGAAACCTCCTGGGTTAACAACGCAGACAGATGAATACCTACCCTTCAGCTGACAGAGGAATACCTACCCTTCAGCAGACAGATGAATAGCCACCCTTCAGCAGACAGATGAATACCCACCCTTCAGCAGACAGATGAATAGCCACCCTTCAGCAGACAGATGAATACCCACCCTTCAGCAGACAGAGGAATACCTACCCTTCAGCAGACAGATGAATACCCACCCTTCAGCAGACAGTTGAATACCTACCCTTCAGCAGACAGATGAATACCCACCCTTCAGCAGACAGATGAATACCCACCCTTCAGCAGACAGTTGAATACCTACCCTTCAGCAGACAGATGAATACCCACCCTTCAGCAGACAGTTGAATACCTACCCTTCAGCAGACAGATGAATACCCACCCTTCAGCAGACAGATGAATACCCACCCTTCAGCAGACAGTTGAATACCTACCCTTCAGCAGACAGATGAATACCCACCCTTCAGCAGACATATGAATACCTACCCTTCAGCAGACAGAGGAATACCTACCCTTCAGCAGACAGATGAATACCTACCCTTCAGCAGACAGAGGAATACCTACCCTTCAGCAGACAGATGAATACCTACCCTTCAGCAGACAGATGAATACCTACCCTTCAGCAGACAGATGAATAGCCACCCTTCAGCAGACAGATGAATACCCACCCTTCAGCAGACAGTTGAATACCTACCCTTCAGCAGACAGATGAATACCCACCCTTCAGCAGACAGATGAATACCTACCCTTCAGCAGACAGATGAATACCTACCCTTCAGCAGACAGAGGAATACCTACCCTTCAGCAGACAGATGAATACCTACCCTTCAGCAGACAGATGAATACCTACCCTTCAGCAGACAGATGAATACCCACCCTTCAGCAGACAGATGAATACCTACCCTTCAGCAGACAGATGAATACCCACCCTTCAGCAGACAGATGAATACCTACCCTTCAGCTGACAGATGAATACCTACCCTTCAGCTGACAGTTGAATACCTACCCTTCAGCAGACAGATGAATACCCACCCTTCAGCAGACAGATGAATACCTACCCTTCAGCAGACAGATGAATACCTGCCCTTCAGCTGACAGATGAATACCCACCCTTCAGCAGACAGATGAATACCTACCCTTCAGCTGACAGATGAATACCTACCCTTCAGCTGACAGATGAATACCTACCCTTCAGCAGACAGATGAATACCCACCCTTCAGCAGACAGATGAATACCTACCCTTCAGCAGACAGATGAATACTTACCCTTCAGCAGACAGATGAATACCTACCCTTCAGCAGACAGATGAATACCTACCCTTCAGCAGACAGATGAATACCCACCCTTCAGCAGACAGATGAATACCTACCCTTCAGCAGACAGATGAATACCCACCCTTCAGCAGACAGATGAATACCTACCCTTCAGCTGACAGATGAATACCTACCCTTCAGCTGACAGTTGAATACCTACCCTTCAGCAGACAGATGAATACCCACCCTTCAGCAGACAGATGAATACCTACCCTTCAGCAGACAGATGAATACCTGCCCTTCAGCTGACAGATGAATACCCACCCTTCAGCAGACAGATGAATACCTACCCTTCAGCTGACAGATGAATACCTACCCTTCAGCTGACAGATGAATACCTACCCTTCAGCAGACAGATGAATACCCACCCTTCAGCAGACAGATGAATACCTACCCTTCAGCAGACAGATGAATACCTACCCTTCAGCAGACAGATGAATACCTACCCTTCAGCAGACAGATGAATACCTACCCTTCAGCTGACAGCAGCGGGTTCGCTGCCTTGGCATCACAGCTTACACATAATATGATTCTATTAGGATCATTTATACTAGCTATTGCCATTTCAGATAAAAAGGGGTTATTATTATTATCTTTGCTTTGCATATCACTTCTTTAAAACAGATGTATGGCTTGGCCACATACTGCTTATTTTGGAAACTTTTAGGATCTTTGAAGAACGGGCTAAATTGATTATTTGTTCCTCAAAAAATATGAATAGATTGTTCAGAACAGAAACTAAGAAAAAACAGTACAAAAACAATAACTACAACCGGAACATTTCTTTCCTCATGGAAAGTATAATGCCAGTAAAGTTCATTGTGCACAACAACCCCAATCCTAGGTTTGTGGACCTATAGGTCGTTAAACTATTGTTATGCACTGATGTTCAGACAGCAACCTCTGCATTTAAACACTCTCTCAGTAAATGTACACCACTTTGGCTGTAGCAACGTTCCATAACGGTTGAAATGCAATAGAAAGAGACAGGTTGATATTGAGCTCTCGCAGACCTAATGGAATAGAAACACAGACTGTATAATCAGGAAGATGATGGATTGAGTGTTTTCCTTCATGCTGTGAAATGTTTAACTTGATATTCCAGAGGTGGGTAATGCATATATCAATCTAACGATGGAATCAATTAATTTATAGATGTCAATAATATAGCCCACAGTGGTGACAGTCCTCTCTTTATTTACATACATTACTCTGTCTCTCTCTCTTTCTCTCTCTGTCTTTGTTTCTCTTTCTCTCTCTTTCTCTCTCTCTATGTCTCTCTCTCTTTCTCTCTCTTTCGCTCTCTCTCGCTCTGTCTCTCTCTTCCTGTCTGTCTCTGTCTCTGTCTCTCTCTCTCTCTCTCTTTCTCTCTCTCTGTTTCTCTCTCTGTTTCTCTCTCTGTTTCTCTCTCTCTCTCTCTCTCTCTCTCTCTCTCTCTCTCTCTCTCTCTCTCTCTCTCTCTCTCTCTCTCTCTCTCTCTCTCTCTCTCTCTCTCTCTCTCTCTGTTTCTCTCTCTGTTTCTTTCTTTCTTTCTTTCTTTCTTTCTTTCTTTCTTTCTTTCTTTCTTTCTTTCTTTCTTTCTTTCTTTCTTTCTTTCTTTCTCTCTCTCTCTCTCTCTCTCTCTCTCTCTCTCTCTCTCTCTCTCTCTCTCTCTCTCTCTCTCTGTTTCTCTCTCTCTCTCTCTCTCTCTCTCTCTCTCTCTCTCTCTCTCTCTCTCTGTCTCTCTTTCTTTCTCTGTCTTTGTTTCTCTCTTTCTTTCTCTCTCTGGCTCTCTCTCTGTCTCTCTGTTTCTCTTTCTGGCTCTCTCTCTCTCTATGTCTCTCTGTCTCTCTCTGTCATGCAAAGAAACATAGAGGGGTTTCATATGAGCTGGGCCTTCCATAGGCCGTCCACACAGCTGGTACACATTTCACTGCTATCTGAAATCCATCACACAACCTTCAAACATACAGTAGGCACTGTACATTAGTCTACCTGGTTCTGAGTCACAACCAATTCCAACTGGGTGTCTAATTCTGGGCTGTGGTTGGAACTACTGTTTTGTCTATATAGAGGGGTCAAAACTTGGTCTTAGTCACATGCTGAGGTGAATCTGAAAGGCAAGTCAAAGTTCCAGTAGCGATGAGAACATGGCGTAGCAGGCTGTGAGGAATAGAATAGACAGCAGGCTGAAATAGAACTGGGTTTAACACGTGACAGAATGGGGCCAGTCCTCTACCTTCCAATGTTTATTTATTAATGATGAGAGCATGGATGGAGCGTTGAGCTGGGAAAATAAACTGAATTCCTGAAAGGAGAAGCATGTGTGTGTGTGTGTGTGTGGGGGGGGGTACAGTGTGTCCATCTCACTCTCACTTCCTATACCTCTCTTGTAACCGCCCTCCACTCTCTCTCCCTCCGCCTCCGTTCATCCCCTCTCTATCCAAATCAAATGTTATTGTTCACATACACATGTTTAGCAGATGTTATTGTGGTTGTAGAGAAATGCTAAACCAAATCCCCCTCTCTCTTTCTCACCTCTCCATCCATATTTGTGTTGGCAGGAGGTGGGATGTGACAGACAGCTGGGCAGCGGTGCCAGGGAAGACGACTGTGGTGTGTGTGCCGGCGATGGTTCTACTTGTCGGCTGGTCCGGGGCCAGGCGCTGCCTCACGTCTCACCGGAAGAACGTAGGTACACAACAAGCTCGGCAATGCCTGAAAAAATCAACTCTTCCCTCTCTAAGCTGACCTTTTACCCTGTATCAATATCTTTACACACAGAGGTTGTGAACACACTCTCTGTTGAAAATACATTGTCGTCTCTCTCCCTTGTCCGCCTATGGCCCTAGGTAAACACAATCTCTCTTCATCTCTCCCTCAACCAGGTTTACAACTGCTGTGAAAATACACTCTAGTCTCCCTAGCTCTCATCTTCTTCCAGGCCCATGTAAATATCCCTCACCAACAAGGTTCACAATGCTTGTTCAAATACACTATTTCTCCCTCTTTTCTCTGGCCATCAATATAGTATCGCCCCCAATGGCCCTCAATCCCTCAAGTCCTGAGCCCTGTCTCAGGTCTGGTCTGGGTTAGTTTTCTGTCTCAGGTCTGGTCTGGGTTAGTTTTCTGTCTCAGGTCTGGTCTGGGTGTGTGTTCGGTCCCAGGTCTATTTTGGGTTAGTGTTCTGGCATGGGTTAGTGTTCTGTCTCAGGTCTAGCCTGGGTTAGTGTTCTGTCACAGGTCTGGCCTGGGTTAGTGTTCTGTCCCAGGTCTAGCCTGGGTTAGTGTTCTGTCTCAGGTCTAGCCTGGGTTAGTGTTCTGCCCTATGTCTGGTCTGGGTCAGTGTTCTGTCCCAGGTCTGGTCTGGGTTAGTGTTCTGTACCAGGTCTGGTCTGGGTTAGTGTTCTGTCCCAGGTCTGGTCTGGGTTACTGTTCTGCCCTATGTCTGGTCTGGGTTAGTGTTCTGTCCCAGGTCTGGTCTGGGTTAGTGTTCTATCTCAGGTCTAGTCTGGGTTACTGTTCTGCCCTATGTCTGGTCTGGGTCAGTGTTCTGTCCCAGGTCAGGTCTGGGTTAGTGTTCTGTACCAGGTCTGGTCTGGGTTAGTGTTCTGTACCAGGTCTGGTCTGGGTTAGTGTTCTGTCCCAGGTCTGGTCTGGGTTAGTGTTCTGTCCCAGGTCTGGTCTGGGTTAATGTTCTGTCCCAGGTCTGGCCTTGGTTAATGATCTGTCTTGGTGTTAATAAGTGTTATGGCTCACACAGTTTATTTATCAAAGCTGGGATACTACTATGCCATCTGGCTTAGACTGTCCACAGGTGGAGCTATCCAGTGTAAGCTTCACAATGGAGGCATTTTTTGCGTGTGGGCTTTTCATAAAATGTAATGTGTGGAGATTAAAATCATGACTGCATTTTGTCTGTCACTATTGTGTTTTTTCTCACGCGATAACTGCATTCTGGTTTGCTTGGAGGTGGTTAGGGACATTAAATACCATGTAAAATAGCTATGTTTTTACTAGAAAAATGTGTGGTTTGTGAATTAAATTAAATTATTGCATTCCAGTCTGCCAAGCACTGGTTACTGTAAACAGGACTGAGTTCCATGTTTCAAAGAGTTGAGAAATGTTGACTTGAAGGTCTGCCTTTTCCTGGTAAATTGTTGGCTATTGTGGTCAGCTTCATGGAATACACTACAGGAGTATTTTAGATCTTGGTGAAATCAAACATTGAAAAGGTTTCGATTCATTTTGGAATGAGGCATATGGCTGGATCTACACAATAGATGGGACATCTCAACATTACTACTTTTGAGGTGTAAAAAACATCTGACAAACTAACATTTTGTTAAGATGCTCTTGGCTATTTCCTGTACAGCTTAGCATTTCCACATGTCTTTGAAGGTTAATTAAGTAGATATTGGCACCAAATTTATTTGCATACTCAATTTATTGGCCTTCCAGCTGAGGTATTGTATCACATTCCTCAAATGAACACGGTTTGGCATGCGCTGGAGAGTGGAAATGAACATGGTTTGGCATGCGCTGGAGAGTGGAAATGAACATGGTTTGGCATGCGCTGGAGAGTGGAAATGAACATGGTTTGACATGCGCTGGAGAGTGGAAATGAACATGGTTTGACATGCGCTGGAGAGTGGAAATGAACATGGTTTGACATGCGCTGGAGAGTGGAAATGAACATGGTTTGGCATGCGCTGGAGAGTGGAAATGAACATGGTTTGGCATGCGCTGGAGAGTGGAAATGAACATGGTTTGACATGCGCTGGAGAGTGGAAATGAACATGGTTTGACATGCGCTGGAGAGTGGAAATGAACATGGTTTGACATGCGCTTTGGTTTGGCGCTGGAGAGTGGAAATGAACATGGTTTGACATGCGCTGGAGAGTGGAAATGATGAACATGGTTTGGCATGCGCTGGAGAGAGGAAATTAACATGTTTTGACATGCGCTGGAGAGTGGAAATGAACATGGTTTGGCATGCGCTGGAGAGTGGAAATGAACATGGTTTGACATGCGCTGGACAGTGGAAATGAACATGGTTTGGCATGCGCTGGAGAGTGGAAATGAACATGTTTTGACATGCGCTGGAGAGTGGAAATGAACATGGTTTGACATGCGCTGGAGAGTGGAAATGAACATGGTTTGGCATGCGCTGGAGAGTGGAAATGAACACGGTTTGACATGCGCTGGCGAGTCGAAATCAACATGGTTTGGCATGCGCTGGAGAGTGGAAATGAACATGGTTTGGCATGCGCTGGAGAGTGGAAATGAACATGGTTTGACATGCGCTGGCGAGTGGAAATGAACATGGTTTGACATGCGCTGGGGAGTGGAAATGAACATGGTTTGGCAATCGCTGGAGAGTGGAAATGAACATGGTTTGACATGCGCTGGCGAGTGGAAATTAACATGGCTCGCTCCCTCAAAAAGCCTTGCTATTAGAAATAATTTCAAGTGACCATGTAAATATTTAGATCAGTCTCTTAATTGTTGGTGGGTTTTTACAGTATCTGTCACATACCTATAGCACTGGCCAATGGGTGTTTGGTCAAGCAGTAGTGTCTGGTCTATGGCACTGCATCCAAGTGCTAGAGGCGTCACTACAAACCCTGGTTTGATCCCGGGCTGTATCACAACCAGCCATGATTGGTAGTCCCATAGGCCGGTGCACAATTGGCCCAGCATCGTCCGGGTTAGGGTTTGGCCAGGGTAGGCCGTCATTGTAAAATAAGAATTTGTTCTTGTCTGACTTGCCTAGTTAAATAAAGGTAAAACATTGTAAAACACTCACTTTGGGAGCAAATTGGAAAACTCCAGAAAGTACTGTAGTATTGTGATTGTATGAGCTCAAAGTAGTTGAACTAACAGTGACATTGGGTATGTACTGTACATTTAGTTGAACTAACAGTGACATTGGGTATGTACTGTACATTTAGTTGAACTAACAGTGACATTGGGTATGTACTGTACATTTAGTTGAACTAACAGTGACATTGGGTATGTACTGTACATTTAGTTGAACTAACAGTGACATTGGGTATGTACTGTACATTTAGTTGAACTAAGAGTGACATTGGGTATGTACTGTACATTTAGTTGAACTAACAGTGACATTGGGTATGTACTGTACATTTAGTTGAACTAACAGTGACATTGGGTATGTACTGTACATTTAGTTGAACTAACAGTGACATTGGGTATGTACTGTACATTTAGTTGAACTAACAGTGACATTAGGTATGTACTGTACATTTAGTTGAACTAACAGTGACATTGGGTATGTACTGTACATTTAGTTGAACTAAGAGTGACATTGGGTATGTACTGTACATTTAGTTGAACTAACAGTGACATTGGGTATGTACTGTACATTTAGTTGAACTAACAGTGACATTGGGTATGTACTGTACATTTAGTTGAACTAACAGTGACATTGGGTTGCTTTCTCAAATGACTGCCTCACCTGGTTCACCAACTACTTCTCAGACAGAGTTCAGTGTGTCAAATCGGAGGGCCTGTTGTCCGAACCTCTGGCAGTCTCTATGGGGGTGCCACAGGGTTCAATTCTCGGGCTGACTCTCTTCTCTGTATACATAAATGATGTCGCTCTTGCTGCTGGTGATTCTCTGATCCACCTCTACACAGATGACACCATTCTGTATACTTCTGGCCCTTCTTTGGACACTGTGTTAACAAACCTCCAGACGAGCTTCAATGCCATACAACTCTCCTTCCGTGGCCTCCAACTGCTCTTAAATGCAAGTAAATCTAAATGCATGCTCTTCCACCGATCACTGTCTGCACCTGCCCGCCCGTCCAGCATCACTACTCTGGACGGTTCTGACTTAGAATACGTGGACAACTACAAATACCTAGGTGTCCGGCTAGACTGTAAACTCTCCTTCCAGAATCACATTAAGCGTCTCCAATCCAAAATTAAATCTAGAATCAGCTTCCTATTTCACAACAAAGCATCCTTCACTCATGCTGCCAAACATATCCTCGTAAAACTGACTATCCTACCAATCCTCGACTTCGGCGAGGTCCTTTACAAAATAGCCTCCAACACTCTACGCAGCAAATTGGATGCAGTCTATCACAGTGCCATCCGTTTTGTCACCAAAGCCCCATATACCACCCACCACTACAACCTGTATGCTCTTGTTGGCTGGCCCTCGCTTCATATTCGTCGCCAAACCCACTGGCTCCAGGTCATCTGTAAATCTTTACTAGGTCAAGCCCCGCCTTACCTCAGCTCACTGGTCAACATAGCAGCACCCACCCATAGCACGCGCTCCAGCAGGTATATCTCACTGGTCACCCCCAAAGCCAATTCCTCCTTTGGCCACCTTTACTTCCAGTTCTCTGCCGCCACCATGGCCTATTTATTGCCTTACCTCCCTTATCCTACCTCATTTGCACACACTGTATATAGCTTTTTCTATTGTGTTATTGACTGTATGTTTGTTTATTCCATGTGTAACTCTGTGTTGTTGTTGTACTGCTTTGCTTTATCTTGGCCAGGTCACAGTTGTAAATGAGAACTTGTTCTCAACTAGCCTACCTGGTTAAATAAAGGTGAAATAAAAATAAAAAAATAAGTTGGGTGTGTACTGTACATTTAGTTGAATTCGCAGCGATAGTGCAGCCGAAACGCGTCAGTTTTTAAACTGTGTTCCCATTGAACATGCCATAGAAATAAAGGCATTTTAATGAATTATATGAAGAGTGCCCTGATCTTCCTTTCTTTTTGATTCTAACAGTGACATTGGGTTTGTACTGTACAGTACAGCTGTCGATGCCTGGGATTATTCAGCATATTTAGGAGGGAAAACACTGCATTCTGTTGAACTTCGGCATAGTATTTACAGTTTACCTCTAAATAAAATGTCTATCAATTTTAGATACCCAAGACATGTTATTAGGGTTAGTAGTTTTCTATCTATTTTAATATGGATGTCCAAGACATATTATCAGGGTTAGTAGTTTTCTATGTATTTTAATATGGATGTCCAAGACATATTATCAGGGTTAGTAGTTTTCTATCTATTTTAATATGGATGTCCAAGACATATTATCAGGGTTAGTAGTTTTCTATCTATTTTAATATGGATGTCCAAGACATATTATCAGGGTTAGTAGTTTTCTATCTATTTTAATATGGATGTCCAAGACATATTATCAGGGTTAGTAGTTTTCTATGTATTTTAATATGGATGTCCAAGACATATTATCAGGGTTAGTAGTTTTCTATCTATTTTAATATGGATGTCCAAGACATATTATCAGGGTTAGTAGTTTTCTATGTATTTTAATATGGATGTCCAAGACATATTATCAGGGTTAGTAGTTTTCTATGTATTTTAATATGGATGTCCAAGACATATTATCAGGGTTAGTAGTTTTCTATCTATTTTAATATGGATGTCCAAGACATATTATCAGGGTTAGTAGTTTTCTATCTATTTTAATATGGATGTCCAAGACATATTATCAGGGTTAGTAGTTTTCTATCTATTTTAATATGGATGTCCAAGACATATTATCAGGGTTAGTAGTTTTCTATCTATTTTAATATGGATGTCCAAGACATATTATCAGGGTTAGTAGTTTTCTATGTATTTTAATATGGATGTCCAAGACATATTATCAGGGTTAGTAGTTTTCTATGTATTTTAATATGGATGTCCAAGACATATTATCAGGGTTAGTAGTTTTCTATCTATTTTAATATGGATGTCCAAGACATATTATCAGGGTTAGTAGTTTTCTATCTATTTTAATATGGATGTCCAAGACATATTATCAGGGTTAGTAGTTTTCTATGTATTTTAATATGGATGTCCAAGACATATTATCAGGGTTAGTAGTTTTCTATCTATTTTAATATGGATGTCCAAGACATATTATCAGGGTTAGTAGTTTTCTATCTATTTTAATATGGATGTCCAAGACATATTATCAGGGTTAGTAGTTTTCTATCTATTTTAATATGGATGTCCAAGACATATTATCAGGGTTAGTAGTTTTCTATCTATTTTAATATGGATGTCCAAGACATATTATCAGGGTTAGTAGTTTTCTATGTATTTTAATATGGATGTCCAAGACATATTATCAGGGTTAGTAGTTTTCTATGTATTTTAATATGGATGTCCAAGACATATTATCAGGGTTAGTAGTTTTCTATGTATTTTAATATGGATGTCCAAGACATATTATCAGGGTTAGTAGTTTTCTATCTATTTTAATATGGATGTCCAAGACATATTATCAGGGTTAGTAGTTTTCTATCTATTTTAATATGGATGTCCAAGACATATTATCAGGGTTAGTAGTTTTCTATCTATTTTAATATGGATGTCCAAGACATATTATCAGGGTTAGTAGTTTTCTATCTATTTTAATATGGATGTCCAAGACATATTATCAGGGTTAGTAGTTTTCTATCTATTTTAATATGGATGTCCAAGACATATTATCAGGGTTAGTAGTTTTCTATCTATTTTAATATGGATGTCCAAGACATATTATCAGGGTTAGTAGTTTTCTATCTATTTTAATATGGATGTCCAAGACATATTATCAGGGTTAGTAGTTTTCTATCTATTTTAATATGGATGTCCAAGACATATTATCAGGGTTAGTAGTTTTCTATCTATTTTAATATGGATGTCCAAGACATATTATCAGGGTTAGTAGTTTTCTATCTATTTTAATATGGATGTCCAAGACATATTATCAGGGTTAGTAGTTTTCTATCTATTTTAATATGGATGTCCAAGACATATTATCAGGGTTAGTAGTTTTCTATCTATTTTAATATGGATGTCCAAGACATATTATCAGGGTTAGTAGTTTTCTATCTATTTTAATATGGATGTCCAAGACATATTATCAGGGTTTGATGTTTTCCTGACAATGTGACCTGACCAAAAATAGTAGATCATTACTAGGTCCCGGCTGACCCCATTAGACCATTACTAGGCCCTGGCTGACCCCATTAGACCATTACTAGACCCCGGCTGACCCCATTAGACCATTACTAGGTCCTGGCTGACCCCATTAGACCATTACTAGGTCCCGGCTGACCCCATTAGACCATTACTAGGTCCTGGCTGACCCCATTAGACCATTACTAGGTCCTGGCTGACCCCATTAGACCATTACTAGGTCCCGGCTGACCCCATTAGACCATTACTAGGTCCTGGCTGACCCCATTAGACCATTACTAGGTCCTGGCTGACCCCATTAGACCATTACTAGGTCCTGGCTGACCCCATTAGACCATTACTAGGTCCTGGCTGACCCCATTAGACCATTACTAGGTCCTGGCTGACCCCATTAGACCATTACTAGGTCCTGGCTGACCCCATTAGACCATTACTAGACCCCGGCTGACCCCATTAGACCATTACTAGGTCCTGGCTGACCCCATTAGACCATTACTAGGTCCTGGCTGACCCCATTAGACCATTACTAGGTCCTGGCTGACCCCATTAGACCATTACTAGGTCCTGGCTGACCCCATTAGACCATTACTAGGTCCTGGCTGACCCCATTAGACCATTACTAGACCCCGGCTGACCCCATTAGACCATTACTAGGTCCTGGCTTACCCAATAGACCATTACTAGGTCCTGGCTGACCCCATTAGACCATTACTAGGCCCCGGCTGACCCCATTAGACCATTACTAGGTCCTGGCTGACCCCATTAGACCATTACTAGGTCCTGGCTGACCCCATTAGACCATTACTAGGTCCTGGCTGACCCCATTAGACCATTACTAGGTCCTGGCTGACCCCATTAGACCATTACTAGGTCCTGGCTGACCCCATTAGACCATTACTAGGTCCTGGCTGACCCCATTAGACCATTACTAGGCCCCGGCTGACCCCATTAGACCATTGCTAGGTCCCGGCTGACCCCATTAGACCATTACTAGGTCCTGGCTGACCCCATTAGACCATTACTAGGTCCTGGCTGACCCCATTAGACCATTACTAGGCCCCGGCTGACCCCATTAGACCATTACTAGGTCCTGGCTGACCCCATTAGACCATTACTAGGTCCTGGCTGACCTCATTAGACCATTACTAGGCCCCGGCTGACCCATTAGACCATTACTAGGTCCTGGCTGACCCCATTAGACCATTACTAGGTCCCGGCTGACCCCATTAGACCATTACTAGGTCCTGGCTGACCCCATTAGACCATTACTAGGTCCTGGCTGACCCCATTAGACCATTACTAGGCCCCGGCTGACCCCATTAGACCATTACTAGGTCCTGGCTGACCCCATTAGACCATTACTAGGCACTGGCTGACCTCATTAGACCATTACTAGGCCCCGGCTGACCCATTAGACCATTACTAGGTCCTGGCTGACCCCATTAGACCATTACTAGGTCCTGGCTGACCCCATTAGACCATTACTAGGTCCCGGCTGACCCCATTAGACCATTACTAGGTCCTGGCTGACCCCATTAGACCATTACTAGGCACTGGCTGACCTCATTAGACCATTACTAGGCCCCGGCTGACCCATTAGACCATTACTAGGTCCTGGCTGACCCCATTAGACCATTACTAGGTCCTGGCTGACCCCATTAGACCATTACTAGGTCCCGGCTGACCCCATTAGACCATTACTAGGTCCTGGCTGACCCCATTAGACCATTACTAGGTCCCGGCTGACCCCATTAGACATTTACATTACATTTAAGTCATTTAGCAGACGCTCTTATCCAGAGCTAGACCATTACTAGGTCCTGGCTGACCTCATTAGACCATTACTAGGTCCTGGCTGACCCCATTAGACCATTACTAGGTCCTGGCTGACCCCATTAGACCATTACTAGGCCCCGGCTGACCCCATTAGACCATTACTAGGTCCTGGCTGACCCCATTAGACCATTACTAGGTCCTGGCTGACCCCATTAGACCATTACTAGGCCCTGGCTGACCTCATTAGACCATTACTAGGTCCTGGCTGACCCCATTAGACCATTACTAGGTCCTGGCTGACCCCATTAGACCATTACTAGGCACTGGCTGACCTCATTAGACCATTACTAGGCCCCGGCTGACCCATTAGACCATTACTAGGTCCTGGCTGACCCCATTAGACCATTACTAGGTCCTGGCTGACCCCATTAGACCATTACTAGGTCCCGGCTGACCCCATTAGACCATTACTAGGTCCTGGCTGACCCCATTAGACCATTACTAGGCACTGGCTGACCTCATTAGACCATTACTAGGCCCCGGCTGACCCATTAGACCATTACTAGGTCCTGGCTGACCCCATTAGACCATTACTAGGTCCTGGCTGACCCCATTAGACCATTACTAGGTCCCGGCTGACCCCATTAGACCATTACTAGGTCCTGGCTGACCCCATTAGACCATTACTAGGTCCCGGCTGACCCCATTAGACATTTACATTACATTTAAGTCATTTAGCAGACGCTCTTATCCAGAGCTAGACCATTACTAGGTCCTGGCTGACCTCATTAGACCATTACTAGGTCCTGGCTGACCCCATTAGACCATTACTAGGTCCTGGCTGACCCCATTAGACCATTACTAGGCCCCGGCTGACCCCATTAGACCATTACTAGGTCCTGGCTGACCCCATTAGACCATTACTAGGTCCTGGCTGACCCCATTAGACCATTACTAGGCCCTGGCTGACCTCATTAGACCATTACTAGGTCCTGGCTGACCCCATTAGACCATTACTAGGTCCTGGCTAACCCCATTAGACCATTACTAGGTCCTGGCTGACCCCATTAGACCATTACTAGGCCCTGGCTGACCTCATTAGACCATTACTAGGTCCTGGCTGACCCCATTAGACCATTACTAGGCCCTGGCTGACCCCATTAGACCATTACTAGGTCCTGGCTGACCCCATTAGACCATTACTAGGCCCCGGCTAACCCCATTAGACCATTACTAGGCCCTGGCTGACCCCATTAGATCATTACTAGGTCCTGGCTGACCCCATTGGACCATTACTAGGTCCTAACCCTAGTTGTGTTTGATTGTGTCAAACCCCAGCCATAACTGTCCATATATAATATTATTATTACCATGAGCCACAGTATCAGTATGTCTATACTGTCTAGAAACCTTCTGTCCTCTACTAGCTACTACCAGCACAAGGCTGTCTTTGTAGCTGCCCACTAATATGGACGAAGCTGAGCCTTATGCAGTGGAAAGAGACATTTATATTGTTGTTGGACAGCGCCAGTCGTCAGCATTCGCTCTGCCTGGGTCTGCCAGTCGCACTTAAGTCACTTCTCCTCTTCCAAGAATTCCCCCTCGCTCGGAACAAAGAGCTCAAACAGTTGGAGTCCGAGTTCCCGACAAAGAAGTACTGGGACTTTTGTTTCGACGGGCAGAGTTAGACGTTTTCACAGCATCGTGCTTGTTCCTTTTAAGAGGCTGTTTGACCAAATCTCAGGGTAACTCAATCCAAGCGCGTTATGTTCTCTCTAATAAAGAGCGTCTCGCCAATAATTCACGGTGGGTCACAGTGACATGTAGGCTACCTCCAGGTCCCATTGAGAAGCTGGCAGAGGAGAGCAGAGCACTCTGACAGTCATCAGATTGTTGGGGAGGCTCTACTGTTTCTCCCTTTCTTTCCCTTTATACTCTCTCTCTCGTTATACTCTCTCTTTATACTCTCTCTCTCTTTATACTCTCTTTATACTCTGTCTTTATACTCTCTCTCTCTTCATACTCTACTCTTTATACTCTCTCTCTCTCGTTATACTCTCTCTTTATACTCTCTCTCTCTTTATACTCTCTACTCTTTATACTCTCTCTCTTTATACTCTCTCTCTTTATACTCTCTACTCTTTATACTCTCTCTCTCTCGTTATACTCTCTCTTTTTATACTCTCTCTCTCGTTATACTCTCTCTCTCTCTTTTTATACTCTCTCTCTCTTTTTATACTCTCTCTACTCTTTATACTCTCTCTCTCTTTTTATACTCTCTCTTTTTATACTCTCTCTCTCTTTTTATACTCTCTCTACTCTTTATACTCTCTCTCTCTTTTTATACTCTCTCTTTTTATACTCTCTCTCTCTTTATACTCTCTCTTTATACTCTCTCTCTCTTTTTATACTCTCTCTCTTTATACTCTCTCTTTATACTCTCTACTCTTTATACTCTCTCTTTATACTCTCTACTCTTTATACTCTCTCTCTTTTTATACTCTCTCTCTCTTTATACTCTCTCTATCTTTATACTCTCTCTCTCTTTATACTCTCTCTCTTTATACTCTCTCTCTCTTTATACTCTCTCTATACTCTCTCTCTCTTTATACTCTCTCTCTTTATACTCTCTCTCTCTTTATACTCCCTACTCTTTATACTCTCTCTCTTTATCCTTTCTCTCTTTATCCTTTCTCTCTTTATCCTTTCTCTCTTTATACTCTCTCTTTATACTCTCTACTCTTTATAGTCTCTACTCTTTATACTCTCTCTCTTTTTATACTCTCTCTCTCTTTATACTCTCTCTCTCTTTATACTCTCTCTCTCTTTATACTATCTCTCTTTATACTCCCTTCTCTTTATACTCTCTCTCTCTCTTTATACTCTCTCTCTCTTTATACTCTCTCTCTCTTTATACTCTCTCTCTCTTTATACTCCCTTCTCTTTATACTCTTTCTCTCTTTATACTCTCTCTCTCTTTATACTCCCTTCTCTTTATACTCTCTCTCTCTTTATACTCTCTCTCTTTATACTCTCTCTCTCTTTATACTCTCTCTCTTTATACTCTCTCTCTCTTTATACTCTCTCTCTTTATACTCTCTCTCTTTATACTCTCTCTCTCTTTATACTCTCTCTCTCTCTCTTTATACTCTCTCTCTCTCTTTATACTCTCTCTTTATACTCTCTCTCTCTTTATACTCTCTCTCTCTTTATACTCTCTCTCTCTTTATACTCTCTCTCTCTCTCTTTATACTCTCTCTCTCTTTATACTCTCTCTCTCTCTTTATACTCTCTCTCTCTCTTTATACTCCCTTCTCTTTATACTCTCTCTCTCTTTATACTCTCTCTCTCTTTATACTCTCTCTCTCTTTATACTCTCTCTCTCTTTATACTCTCTCTCTTTATACTCTCTCTCTCTTTATACTCTCTCTCTTTATACTCTCTCTCTTTATACTCTCTCTCTCTTTATACTCTCTCTCTCTTTATACTCTCTCTCTTTATACTCTCTCTCTCTTTATACTCCCTTCTCTTTATACTCTCTCTCTTTAAACTCTCTCTCTTTATACTCTCTCTCTCTCTTTATACTCTCTCTCTCTCTTTATACTCTCTCTCTCTTTATACTCTCTCTCTCTTTATACTCTCTCTCTTTATACTCTCTCTCTCTCTCTTTATACTCCCTTCTCTTTATACTCTCTCTCTCTTTATACTCTCTCTCTCTCTCTCTATACTCTCTCTCTCTCTTTATACTCTCTCTCTTTATACTCTCTCTCTCTTTATACTCTCTCTCTTTATACTCTCTCTCTCTTTATACTCCCTTCTCTTTATACTCTCTCTCTTTATACTCTCTCTCTTTATACTCTCTCTCTCTTTATACTCCCTTCTCTTTATACTCTCTCTCTCTTTATACTCTCTCTCTCTTTATACTCTCTCTCTCTCTTTACACTCTCTCTCTCTTTATACTCTCTCTCTTTATACTCTCTCTCTTTATACTCTCTCTCTCTTTATACTCTCTCTCTCTTTATACTCTCTCTCTCTCTTTATACTCTCTCTCTTTATACTCTCTCTCTTTATACTCCCTTCTCTTTATACTCTCTCTCTTTATACTCTCTCTCTCTACCCCCTCCATCTCTCTCCCCATCAGCTTCCTCTTCCTCTCTAGTAGTTTGGACGCTACAGGCCCTTATTTTGCTGGATCATGATCCATGGCACCCGGGGCTAAGGACTCTTGGCCTGTTTGTGTAGGTGTGTGTGAAGGTGTATATGTGTGTGGGAACGCGTGCGTATGTACGTGTGAACTTGCTTGCAAGAGTGTATGTGTTTTTGTGAGCTGTGTGTGTGTGTGTGTGTCTGGGCTCTGGACTCGGGATAGAGTCATTCTCTCTCCTCTTTATTAATCTACTGTTAAAGCCCTTAATGAGGAACTGGCAGTGCTGCTTCATTCCTCACAGCTCACTCTGCATCAGCATTCCCAACCAAAGGAAAATGTCTAAATATTCAGAGAGCGTTTCCACTCTGATTCGGACATTGATTTTGTTTCCTTTGAGATTTTGGTGTATCTCTACTGAGCACTGGAGAACTAAACCTCAGAGCAACACTATGAGTCTGAGTGGAATGTAATATTCCCCAGTGAGACACACACACACACACACACACACACACACACACACACACACACACACACACACACACACACACACACACACACACACACACACACACACACACACACACACACACACACACACACACACACACACACACACACACACACACACACACACACACATGACATGGCACGTTAGTTTATTGTGATCCTTTATTTCTGATTGTGAATAGTGTGTATCAGTCGTTGTGTCTGGAATATGCTTTAAGCCAAAGCACCAGTGTCAGAAGAACTCCGATGTATCGGCGAGTCGATGAAAGATTAGTCTAAACCAAAGCTCACAACAGAGTACATTCATGTTTCACTGTTCACTCATTTGTCATTTCAGACAATTGTACAAACTCAGAAAAAGTGGAATGGACTTTTCATTACCATAATAAAATCGGAGACTTACCGATTCTCTTTCCATATATAATTACTTTGGTGAGAGTCCAGCGGTGCTTAATTGTTAAAAGGAGTGTCCCAGTACTACATCCCAAATGGCACCCTATTCCCTATGTAGTGCATTACTTTAGACCAGGGCCCATAGAGCTTTGATAAATAGCAGTGCACTATGTAGGGAATAGGGTACCATTTGGGATGTAGTTCTCGTGCTGCCAGAGGGAAAAATAGATTTCTCAAACAGCGGAAAATAGCATTAGCACTCCACTTGTCTATAAACCTCTCGCCTCGTTAGAACAGAAGACTCGCCCCTCTCAGCCACAGGCTTGGAGAAAAACTATGAAAAGGGCAAGTGTCTGAAAAGGCAGCACTTTAGCAGGGGAACACATTTGGCACAGGTTCAACTGAAATGAAAGAGGTCTATCGTACGCTTATCAGGCTGGATAGTGTGTGTGTGTGTGTGTGTGTGTGTGTGTGTGTGTGTGTGTGTGTGTGTGTGTGTGTGTGTGTGTGTGTGTGTGTGTGTGTGTGTGTGTGTGTGTGTGTGTGTGTGTGTGTGTGTGTGTGTGTGTGTGTGTGTGTGTGTGTGTGTGTGTGTGTGTGTATTTTTAGCTGTACATGACATTAAACGCTGTGACATTTTAGGAGTCATGTGGATGTGCTCACTACTACTTCACTGCAGCACACTAAAACATACAGTGCATTCATAAAGTCTTCAGACCCATTCCGTTTTCCACATTGTGTTATCTTACAGCCTTGTTCTAAAATGTTTAAATAAAAATATACGCACATCAATCTACGCACATTACCCCATAATAACAAAGTGAAACCAGATTTTTAGACAAAAGAGGATGATGAGGAGGCGCAGTGATGAATCTGACAATGAGGTATGACAGTCTACCTCTCTCTCTCTCTCTCTCTCTCTCCCTCCTTTTTTCTCTCTCTCTTTCTCTTTCTCTCACTCTGTCGCTCTCTCTCTTCTTTCTCTCTCTCTCGCTCTCTCTTTCTCTTTTTCTCGATCTTTCTCTCTTGCTCTCTCTTTCTCTTTCTCTCTTTCTTCATCTCCCTCTCCCTCTCTTTCTCCCTCTCCCTCTCTGCCCTGGCCTGAATGCCAAGTGTCACATCTGGATTAAACCTGATACCATCCCCACAGTTTTTCAGCAGCAGAAACTGGGAGACTAGTCAGGATTGAGGGCAAGATGAACAGAGCAACGTACAGACAGATCCTTGATGAAAACCTGCCGCAGAGCGCTCAGGACCTCAGACTGGGATGGAGGTTCACCTTCCAACAGGACAACGACCTTAAGAACATAGCCAAGACAACGCAGGAGTGGCTTCGGGACAAGTCTCTGAATGTCCTTGAGTGGCCCAGCCAGAGCCCGGACTTGAACTCAATCAAAAATCTCTGGAGGGACATCCAACCTGACAGAGCTTGAGAGGATCTACAGAGAAGAATGGGAGAAACTCCCCAAATACGAAAGGTGCCAAAGCTTGTAGCATCATACCCAAGAAGAATGGTAATTGTATTTGCTACCAAAGGGGCTTCAACAAAGTACTGAGTAAAGGTTCTGAATAATTATGTAAATGTGATATTTGTGATATATTTGTTATAAATTAGAAAAATGTCTAAAAACCTGCTTTTGATTTGTCATTATTATGTATTGTGTGTAGATTGATGAGGTTTAAAAAAAAAAACATTTTAGAATAAGGCTGTAACGTAACAAAATACGTGAAGGGGTCTGTATACTTTCCGAATGCACTGTATATACTGCTGTATTGGTTCACAGCATGGTTTATATGTGTGCACCACACAAACACACACACTGTGTTGTATGTATCAAGAGTTTCATAGTAGGAGAGCAGATTTAGGATCAGTTTTGCCTTGTAGATCAGAATGAATGAATGAATAATATTACATGGCGAGAAGGCGAGAAGGGACCTGAAGGGACCTGATCTTAGATCATCACTCCAACTCCTACTGAAAGGCTTGATACATAAGGATCCAAGTCGATGGGAGTGTTCTGTTAGCGATAATACTGCTCTTTTTAACCCCTGTCACTACTACAGGTTGACTTTCACTGACATCAATATTGCTCTGGAGGAAGAACTGAGCAACTTCCAATAGATGCAAAGTTAAAATTGGCTACATCGTAAAAATGTATTAAAACAAAAATGTGCTTTTTGGTCTTCATTTAAGGTTGGTTTAGGCATTAGAGTTAGCGGTGTGGTTATGGTTATGGTTCAAATCGGATTTTATGACTTTGTGGCTTAGTGACCACTCTGCAGAGCTGCCTCCGGTACCTGAGTCATCCCAATAACAAGGTGTTTCTACAGTAGATATCAGATGTTATCCCCTGGTTGGAGGGGGAAGGGGGTGTTAACGTGACTGTCACAAGGTGTTTCTACAGTAGATATCAGATGTTATCCCCTGGTTGGAGGGGGGTGTTAACGTGACTGTCACAAGGTGTTTCTACAGTAGATATCAGATGTTATCCCCTGGTTGGAGGGGGAGGGGGGTGTTAACGTGACTGTCACAAGGTGTTTCTACAGTAGATATCAGATGTTATCCCCTGGTTGGAGGGGGAAGGGGGTGATAACATGACTGTCACAAGGTGTTTCTACAGTAGATACCAGATGTTATAACCTGGTTGGAGGGGGAGGGGGTGATAACATGACTGTCACAAGGTGTTTCTACAGTAGATACCAGATGTTATAACCTGGTTGGAGGGGAGGGGGTGTTAATGTGACTGTCACAAGGTGTTTCTACAATAGATATCAGATGTTATCCCCTGGTTGGAGGGGGAGGGGGTGTTAATGTGACTGTCACAAGGTGTTTCTACAGTAGATATCAGATGTTATCCCCTGGTTGGAGGGGAGGGGGTGTTAATGTGACTGTCACAAGGTGTTTCTACAGTAGATATCAGATGTTATCCCCTGGTTGGAGGGGAGGGGGTGTTAATGTGACTGTCACAAGGTGTTTCCACAGTAGATATCAGATGTTATCCCCTGGTTGGAGGGGAGGGGGTGTTAACGTGACTGTCACAAGGTGTTTCTACAGTAGATACCAGATGTTATAACCTGGTTGGAGGGGAGGGGGTGTTAACGTGACTGTCACAAGGTGTTTCTACAGTAGATATCAGATGTTATAACCTGGTTGGAGGGGGAAGGGGGTGTTAACATGACTGTCACAAGGTGTTTCTACAGTAGATACCAGATGTTATAACCTGGTTGGAGGGGGTTGTTAACGTGACTGTCACAAGGTGTTTCTACAGTAGATACCAGATGTTATAACCTGGTTGGAGGGGGGTGTTAACGTGACTGTCACAATGTGTTTCTACAGTAGATATCAGATGTTATCCCCTGGTTGGAGGGGGGTGATAACATGACTGTCACAAGGTGTTTCTACAGTAGATACCAGATGTTATAACCTGGTTGGAGGGGAGGGGGTGTTAATGTGACTGTCACAAGGTGTTTCTACAGTAGATATCAGATGTTATCCCCTGGTTGGAGGGAGGGGTGTTAACGTGACTGTCACAAGGTGTTTCTACAGTAGATATCAGATGTTATCCCTGGTTGGAGGGGGAGGGGGTGTTAACGTGACTGTCACAAGGTGTTTCTACAGTAGATATCAGATGTTATCCCCTGGTTGGAGGGGAGGGGGTGTTAACATGACTGTCACAAGGTGTTTCTACAGTAGATATCAGATGTTATAACCTGGTTGGAGGGGAGGGGGTGTTAACGTGACTGTCACAAGGTGTTTCTACAGTAGATACCAGATGTTATAACCTGGTTGGAGGGGAGGGGGTGTTAACGTGACTGTCACAAGGTGTTTCTACAGTAGATATCAGAATGTTATCCCCTGGTTGGAGGGGAGGGGGTGTTAACATGACTGTCACAAGGTGTTTCTACAGTAGATACCAGATGTTATCCCTGGTTGGAGGGGGGGGTGTTAACGTGACTGTCACAAGGTATTTCTACAGTAGATATCAGATGTTATAACCTGGTTGGAGGGGAGGGGGTGTTAACGTGACTGTCACAAGGTGTTTCTACAGTAGATACCAGATGTTATAACCTGGTTGGAGGGGGGGGGGTGTTAACGTGACTGTCACAAGGTGTTTCTACAGTAGATATCAGATGTTATCCCCTGGTTGGAGGGGAGGGGGTGTTAACATGACTGTCACAAGGTGTTTCTACAGTAGATATCAGATGTTATCCCCTGGTTGGAGGGGGTGTTAACGTGACTGTCACAAGGTGTTTCTACAGTAGATATCAGATGTTATCCCCTGGTTGGAGGGGAGGGGGTGTTAACGTGACTGTCACAAGGTGTTTCTACAGTAGATATCAGATGTTATCCCCTGGTTGGAGGGGGAGGGGGTGATAACATGACTGTCACAAGGTGTTTCTACAGTAGATACCAGATGTTATAACCTGGTTGGAGGGGGAGGGGGTGATAACATGACTGTCACAAGGTGTTTCTACAGTAGATACCAGATGTTATAACCTGGTTGGAGGGGAGGGGGTGTTAATGTGACTGTCACAAGGTGTTTCTACAATAGATATCAGATGTTATCCCCTGGTTGGAGGGGAGGGGGTGTTAATGTGACTGTCACAAGGTGTTTCTACAGTAGATATCAGATGTTATCCCCTGGTTGGAGGGGAGGGGGTGTTAATGTGACTGTCACAAGGTGTTTCTACAGTAGATATCAGATGTTATCCCCTGGTTGGAGGGGAGGGGGTGTTAATGTGACTGTCACAAGGTGTTTCCACAGTAGATATCAGATGTTATCCCCTGGTTGGAGGGGAGGGGGTGTTAACGTGACTGTCACAAGGTGTTTCTACAGTAGATACCAGATGTTATAACCTGGTTGGAGGGGAGGGGGTGTTAACGTGACTGTCACAAGGTGTTTCTACAGTAGATATCAGATGTTATAACCTGGTTGGAGGGGGGGGGTGTTAACATGACTGTCACAAGGTGTTTCTACAGTAGATACCAGATGTTATAACCTGGTTGGAGGGGTTGTTAACGTGACTGTCACAAGGTGTTTCTACAGTAGATACCAGATGTTATAACCTGGTTGGAGGGGGTGTTAACGTGACTGTCACAAGGTGTTTCTACAGTAGATATCAGATGTTATCCCCTGGTTGGAGGGGGTGATAACATGACTGTCACAAGGTGTTTCTACAGTAGATACCAGATGTTATAACCTGGTTGGAGGGGAGGGGGTGTTAATGTGACTGTCACAAGGTGTTTCTACAGTAGATATCAGATGTTATCCCCTGGTTGGAGGGGAGGGGGTGTTAACGTGACTGTCACAAGGTGTTTCTACAGTAGATACCAGATGTTATAACCTGGTTGGAGGGGAGGGGGTGTTAACGTGACTGTCACAAGGTGTTTCTACAGTAGATATCAGATGTTATCCCCTGGTTGGAGGGGAGGGGGTGTTAACATGACTGTCACAAGGTGTTTCTACAGTAGATATCAGATGTTATAACCTGGTTGGAGGGGAGGGGGTGTTAACGTGACTGTCACAAGGTGTTTCTACAGTAGATACCAGATGTTATAACCTGGTTGGAGGGGAGGGGGTGTTAACGTGACTGTCACAAGGTGTTTCTACAGTAGATATCAGAATGTTATCCCCTGGTTGGAGGGGAGGGGGTGTTAACATGACTGTCACAAGGTGTTTCTACAGTAGATACCAGATGTTATCCCCTGGTTGGAGGGGGGTGTTAACGTGACTGTCACAAGGTATTTCTACAGTAGATATCAGATGTTATAACCTGGTTGGAGGGGGAGGGGGTGTTAACGTGACTGTCACAAGGTGTTTCTACAGTAGATACCAGATGTTATAACCTGGTTGGAGGGGAGGGGGTGTTAACGTGACTGTCACAAGGTGTTTCTACAGTAGATATCAGATGTTATCCCCTGGTTGGAGGGGAGGGGGTGTTAACATGACTGTCACAAGGTGTTTCTACAGTAGATATCAGATGTTATCCCCTGGTTGGAGGGGGTGTTAACGTGACTGTCACAAGGTGTTTCTACAGTAGATATCAGATGTTATCCCCTGGTTGGAGGGGAGGGGGTGATAACATGACTGTCACAAGGTGTTTCTACAGTAGATACCAGATGTTATAACCTGGTTGGAGGGGAGGGGGTGATAACATGACTGTCACAAGGTGTTTCTACAGTAGATAACAGATGTTATAACCTGGTTGGAGGAGGGGGTGATAACATGACTGTCACAAGGTGTTTCTACAGTAGATACCAGATGTTATAACCTGGTTGGAGGGGAGGGGGTGATAACATGACTGTCACAAGGTGTTTCTACAGTAGATACCAGATGTTATCCCCTGGTTGGAGGGGTGGGGGGTGATAACATGACTGTCACAAGGTGTTTCTACAGTAGATACCAGATGTTATAACCTGGTTGGAGGGGAGGGGGTGATAACATGACTGTCACAAGGTGTTTCTACAGTAGATACCAGATGTTATCCCCTGGTTGGAGGGGAGGGGGTGTTAATGTGACTGTCACAAGGTGTTTCTACAGTAGATATCAGATGTTATCCCCTGGTTGGAGGGGAGGGGGTGTTAATGTGACTGTCACAAGGTGTTTCTACAGTAGATATCAGATGTTATCACCTGGTTGGAGGGGGAGGGGGTGTTAACGTGACTGTCACAAGGTGTTTCTACAGTAGATATCAGATGTTATCCCCTGGTTGGAGGGGGTGTTAACGTGACTGTCACAAGGTGTTTCTACAGTAGATACCAGATGTTATCCCCTGGTTGGAGGGGAGGGGGTGATAACATGACTGTCACAAGGTGTTTCTACAGTAGATACCAGATGTTATCCCCTGGTTGGAGGGGGGGGGGTGATAACATGACTGTCACAAGGTGTTTCTACAGTAGATACCAGATGTTATCACCTGGTTGGAGGGGGAGGGGGTGTTAACGTGACTGTCACAAGGTGTTTCTACAGTAGATATCAGATGTTATCCCCTGGTTGGAGGGGAGGGGGTGATAACATGACTGTCACAAGGTGTTTCTACAGTAGATACCAGATGTTATCCCCTGGTTGGAGGGGGAGGGGGGTGATAACATGACTGTCACAAGGTGTTTCTACAGTAGATACCAGATGTTATAACCTGGTTGGAGGGGGAGGGGGTGATAACATGACTGTCACAAGGTGTTTCTACAGTAGATACCAGATGTTATAACCTGGTTGGAGGGGAGGGGGTGTTAACGTGACTGTCACAAGGTGTTTCTACAGTAGATATCAGATGTTATAACCTGGTTGGAGGGGAGGGGTGTTAACATGACTGTCACAAGGTGTTTCTACAGTAGATACCAGATGTTATAACCTGGTTGGAGGGGGTTGTTAACGTGACTGTCACAAGGTGTTTCTACAGTAGATACCAGATGTTATAACCTGGTTGGAGGGGGGTGTTAACGTGACTGTCACAAGGTGTTTCTACAGTAGATATCAGATGTTATCCCCTGGTTGGAGGGGGAGGGGGTGTTAACGTGACTGTCACAAGGTGTTTCTACAGTAGATATCAGATGTTATCCCCTGGTTGGAGGGGGGTGATAACATGACTGTCACAAGGTGTTTCTACAGTAGATACCAGATGTTATAACCTGGTTGGAGGGGGAGGGGGGTGTTAATGTGACTGTCACAAGGTGTTTCTACAGTAGATATCAGATGTTATCCCCTGGTTGGAGGGGGGGGGGTGATAACATGACTGTCACAAGGTGTTTCTACAGTAGATACCAGATGTTATAACCTGGTTGGAGGGGAGGGGGTGTTAACGTGACTGTCACAAGGTGTTTCTACAGTAGATACCAGATGTTATCACCTGGTTGGAGGGGAGGGGGGTGTTAACGTGACTGTCACAAGGTGTTTCTACAGTAGATACCAGATGTTATCACCTGGTTGGAGGGGAGGGGGTGTTAACGTGACTGTCACAAGGTGTTTCTACAGTAGATACCAGATGTTATCCCCTGGTTGGAGGGGGAGGGGGTGTTAACATGACTGTCACAAGGTGTTTCTACAGTAGATACCAGATGTTATAACCTGGTTGGAGGGGGGTGTTAACGTGACTGTCACAAGGTGTTTCTACAGTAGATATCAGATGTTATCCCCTGGTTGGAGGGGGAAGGGGGTGTTAACGTGACTGTCACAAGGTGTTTCTACAGTAGATATCAGATGTTATCCCCTGGTTGGAGGGGGTGATAACATGACTGTCACAAGGTGTTTCTACAGTAGATACCAGATGTTATAACCTGGTTGGAGGGGAGGGGGTGTTAATGTGACTGTCACAAGGTGTTTCTACAGTAGATATCAGATGTTATCCCCTGGTTGGAGGGGGGAGGGGGTGTTAACATGACTGTCACAAGGTGTTTCTACAGTAGATATCAGATGTTATCCCCTGGTTGGAGGGGGTGTTAACGTGACTGTCACAAGGTGTTTCTACAGTAGATATCAGATGTTATCCCCTGGTTGGAGGGGGAGGGGGTGATAACATGACTGTCACAAGGTGTTTCTACAGTAGATACCAGATGTTATAACCTGGTTGGGGGGAGGGGGTGATAACATGACTGTCACAAGGTGTTTCTACAGTAGATACCAGATGTTATAACCTGGTTGGAGGGGGAGGGGGTGTTAATGTGACTGTCACAAGGTGTTTCTACAGTAGATATCAGATGTTATCCCCTGGTTGGAGGGGAGGGGGTGTTAATGTGACTGTCACAAGGTGTTTCTACAGTAGATATCAGATGTTATCCCCTGGTTGGAGGGGAGGGGGTGTTAACGTGACTGTCACAAGGTGTTTCTACAGTAGATACCAGATGTTATAACCTGGTTGGAGGGGAGGGGGTGTTAACGTGACTGTCACAAGGTGTTTCTACAGTAGATATCAGATGTTATAACCTGGTTGGAGGGGGAGGGGGTGTTAACATGACTGTCACAAGGTGTTTCTACAGTAGATACCAGATGTTATAACCTGGTTGGAGGGGTTGTTAACGTGACTGTCACAAGGTGTTTCTACAGTAGATACCAGATGTTATAACCTGGTTGGAGGGGTGTTAACGTGACTGTCACAAGGTGTTTCTACAGTAGATATCAGATGTTATCCCCTGGTTGGTTGGAGGGGGTGTTAACGTGACTGTCACAAGGTGTTTCTACAGTAGATATCAGATGTTATCCCCTGGTTGGAGGGGGGTGATAACATGACTGTCACAAGGTGTTTCTACAGTAGATACCAGATGTTATAACCTGGTTGGAGGGGGAGGGGGGTGTTAATGTGACTGTCACAAGGTGTTTCTACAGTAGATATCAGATGTTATCCCCTGGTTGGAGGGGGAGGGGGTGTTAACGTGACTGTCACAAGGTGTTTCTACAGTAGATACCAGATGTTATAACCTGGTTGGAGGGGGAAGGGGGTGTTAACGTGACTGTCACAAGGTGTTTCTACAGTAGATATCAGATGTTATCCCCTGGTTGGAGGGGGAGGGGGGTGTTAACATGACTGTCACAAGGTGTTTCTACAGTAGATATCAGATGTTATAACCTGGTTGGAGGGGGAGGGGGTGTTAACGTGACTGTCACAAGGTGTTTCTACAGTAGATACCAGATGTTATAACCTGGTTGGAGGGAGGGGGTGTTAACGTGACTGTCACAAGGTGTTTCTACAGTAGATATCAGATGTTATCCCCTGGTTGGAGGGGGAGGGGGGTGTTAACATGACTGTCACAAGGTGTTTCTACAGTAGATACCAGATGTTATCCCCTGGTTGGAGGGGGGTGTTAACGTGACTGTCACAAGGTGTTTCTACAGTAGATATCAGATGTTATCCCCTGGTTGGAGGGGGGTGTTAACGTGACTGTCACAAGGTGTTTCTACAGTAGATATCAGATGTTATCCCCTGGTTGGAGGGGGAGGGGGGTGATAACATGACTGTCACAAGGTGTTTCTACAGTAGATACCAGATGTTATAACCTGGTTGGAGGGGAGGGGGTGATAACATGACTGTCACAAGGTGTTTCTACAGTAGATACCAGATGTTATAACCTGGTTGGAGGGGAGGGGGTGATAACATGACTGTCACAAGGTGTTTCTACAGTAGATACCAGATGTTATAACCTGGTTGGAGGGGAGGGGGTGATAACATGACTGTCACAAGGTGTTTCTACAGTAGATACCAGATGTTATCCCCTGGTTGGAGGGGAGGGGGTGTTAATGTGACTGTCACAAGGTGTTTCTACAGTAGATATCAGATGTTATCCCCTGGTTGGAGGGGGAGGGGGGTGTTAATGTGACTGTCACAAGGTGTTTCTACAGTAGATATCAGATGTTATCCCCTGGTTGGAGGGGGAGGGGGGTGTTAACGTGACTGTCACAAGGTGTTTCTACAGTAGATATCAGATGTTATAACCTGGTTGGAGGGGGAGGGGGTGTTAACGTGACTGTCACAAGGTGTTTCTACAGTAGATATCAGATGTTATCCCTGGTTGGAGGGGAGGGGGTGTTAACGTGACTGTTACAAGGTGTTTCTACAGTAGATATCAGATGTTATAACCTGGTTGGAGGAGGGGTGTTAACGTGACTGTTACAAGGTGTTTCTACAGTAGATATCAGATGTTATAACCTGGTTGGAGGGGAGGGGGTGTTAACATGACTGTCACAAGGTGTTTCTACAGTAGATATCAGATGTTATCCCCTGGTTGGAGGGGAGGGGTGATAACATGACTGTCACAAGGTGTTTCTACAGTAGATACCAGATGTTATAACCTGGTTGGAGGGGAGGGGGTGATAACATGACTGTCACAAGGTGTTTCTACAGTAGATACCAGATGTTATAACCTGGTTGGAGGGGGAGGGGGTGTTAATGTGACTGTCACAAGGTGTTTCTACAGTAGATATCAGATGTTATCCCCTGGTTGGAGGGGGGTGTTAACGTGACTGTCACAAGGTGTTTCTACAGTAGATACCAGATGTTATCACCTGGTTGGAGGGGGAAGGGGGTGTTAACGTGACTGTCACAAGGTGTTTCTACAGTAGATATCAGATGTTATCCCTTGGTTTATCTCTCCATTGGAAAACTAAACCTCAGAGTTTGAGTAGAAAGTGATATGCCCCAGTGACACACACACACACACACGTGTAAACACAAATACACACACACACACACACACACACACACACACACACACACACACACACACACACACACACACACACACACACACACACACACACACACACACACACACACACACACACACACACACACGTGTGAACACAAATACACATATACACACATATATACACACACAAACCCTTCTTGCCTAATCTCATATTTGACTGCTGTACGAGGTCATACTATATTGGACACATTTTCTACTGTACTATATTCTACTGTACTATATTCTACTGTACTATATTCTACTGTACTATATTCTTCTGTACTATATTCTTCTGTACTATATTCTACTGTACTATATTCTACTGTACTATATTCTACTGCACTATATTCTACTGTACTATATTCTTCTGTACTATTTTCTACTGTACTATATTCTGCTGTACTATATTCTACTGTACTATATTCTACTGTACTATATTCTACTGTACTATATTATTCTGTACTATATTCTACTGTACTATATTCTCCTGTACTATATTCTACTGTACTATATTCTACTGTACTATATTCTACTGTACTATATTCTTCTGTACTATATTCTTCTGTACTATATTCTACTGTCCTATATTCTACTGTACTATATTCTTCTGTACTATATTCTACTGTCCTATATTCTACTGTACTATATTCTACTGTACTATATTCTACTGTACTATATTCTACTGTACTATATTCTACTGTACTATATTATACTGTACTATATTCTACTGTACTATATTCTTCTGTACTATATTCTACTGTACTATATTATACTGTACTATATTCTACTGTACTATATTCTTCTGTACTATATTCTACTGTACTATATTCTACTGTACTATATTCTTCTGTACTATATTCTTCTGTACTATATTCTACTGTACTATATTCTTCTGTACTATATTCTACTGTACTATATTCTACTGTACTATATTCTTCTGTACTATATTCTACTGTACTATATTCTTCTGTACTATATTCTACTGTACTATATTCTACTGTACTATATTCTTCTGTACTATATTCTACTGTACTATATTCTACTGTACTATATTCTACTGTACTATATTCTACTGTACTATATTCTTCTGTACTATATTCTACTGTACTATATTCTTCTGTACTATATTCTACTGTACTATATTCTACTGTACTATATTCTTCTGTACTATATTCTACTGTACTATATTCTACTGTACTATATTATTCTGTACTATATTCTACTGTACTATATTATTCTGTACTATATTATTCTGTACTATATTCTACTGTACTATATTCTACTGTACTATATTCTTCTGTACTATATTCTTCTGTACTATATTCTTCTGTACTATATTCTACTGTCCTATATTCTACTGTACTATATTCTTCTGTACTATATTCTACTGTCCTATATTCTACTGTACTATATTCTACTGTACTATATTCTTCTGTACTATATTATACTGTACTATATTCTACTGTACTATATTCTACTGTACTATATTATTCTGTACTATATTCTACTGTACTATATTCTACTGTACTATATTCTACTGTACTATATTCTTCTGTACTATATTCTTCTGTACTATATTCTTCTGTACTATATTCTACTGTCCTATATTCTACTGTACTATATTCTTCTGTACTATATTCTACTGTCCTATATTCTACTGTACTATATTCTACTGTACTATATTCTTCTGTACTATATTATACTGTACTATATTCTACTGTACTATATTCTACTGTACTATATTATTCTGTACTATATTCTACTGTACTATATTCTACTGTACTATATTATTCTGTACTATATTCTACTGTACTATATTCTACTGTACTATATTCTACTGTACTATATTCTACTGTACTATATTCTACTGTACACTGTTGTTGTTGTTCTGTTTTCACATTAACACATTTAGAATTGGCACATTACAGACTGCA
>NC_060177.1:11190630-11210630 GCF_021184085.1 Oncorhynchus gorbuscha | reverse complement strand
GTCCACAAGCTCAAATAGTCACACTCCAAACTCCACTATAGCCAAGACCAAAGAGCTGTCAAAGGACACCAGAAACAAAATTGTAGACCTGCACCAGGCTGGGAAGACTGAATCTGCAATAGGTAAGCAGCTTGGTTTGAAGAAATCAACTGTGGGAGCAATTATTAGGCAATGGAAGACATACAAGACCACTGATTATCTCCCTCGATCTGGGTCTCCACGCAAGATCTCACCCCGTGGGGTCAAAATGATCACAAGAACGGTGAGCAAAAATCCCAGAACCACACGGGGGGATCTAGTGAATGACCTGCAGAGAGCTGGGACCAAAGTAACAAAGCCTACCATCAGTAACACACTACGCCGACAGGGACGCCTGCACTACGCCTGCAGTGCCAGACGTGTCCCCCTGCTTAAGCCAGTACATGTCCAGGCCTTTCTGAAGTTTGCTAGAGAGCATTTGGATGATCCAGAAGAAGATTGGGAGAATGTCATATGGTCAGATGAAACCAAAATATAACTTTTTGGTAAAAACTCAACTCGTCGTGTTTGGAGGACATAGAATGCTGAGTTGCATCCAAAGAACACCATACCTACTGTTTTTCTGCAAAGGGACTGATAAAGGAAAGAATGAATGGGGCCATGTATCGTGAGATTTTGAGTGAAAACCTCCTTGCATTAGCAAGGGCATTGAAGATGAAACGTGGCTGGGTCTTTCAGCATGACAATGATCCGAAACACACCTCCCGGGCAACGAAGGAGTGGCTTCGTAAGAAGCATTTCAAGGTCCTAGAGTGGCCTAGCCAGTCTCCAGATCTCAACCCCATAGAAAATCTTTGGAGGGAGTTGAAAGTCTGTGTTGCCCAGCAAACAGACCCAAAACATCACTGCTCTCGAGGAGATCTGCATGGGTGAATGGGCCAAAATACTAGCAACAGTGTGTGAAAACATTGTGAAGACTTACAGAAGACGTTTAACCTCTGGCATTGCCAACAAAGGGTATATAACAAACTATTGAGATATACTTTTGTTATTGACCATATACATATTTTCCACCATAGTTTGCAAATAAATTCATTAAAAATCCTACAATGTGATTTTCTGGAGAAAGAAAAATCTAATTTTGTCTGTCATAGTTGAAGTGTACCTATGATGTAAATGACAGGCCTCTCTCATCTTTTTAAGTGGGAGAACTTGCACAATTGGTGGCTGACTAAATACTTTTTTGCCCCACTGTAAATCTTATACATTGTGATCTAAAGGGACAAACTAATCCCAGCACTCCTACTCTGATACACTTTATGAATATGGGCACTGGTCCATTCATGTATAGGTGGGAATCATGAGAGTGAGCGCACACACACACACACACACACACACACACACACACACACACACACACACACACACACACACACACACACACACACACACACACACACACACACACACACACACACACACACACACACACACACACACACACACACACACAGCAAACAGTGTTAACTCGCCGAGCTGAAGGTTAGACGTTACTGCAGCAGCTTAACTACCGTCTGCTGTGTTCAGCTTTCAGACCAGGTTAAAACCACTCTCTGTGATCTACATCGACACCGTTATCAACTGTTCAGCTGTACTGCTGATGGACTTTATACATCCAGATTTACCTCATTATGTCTTTGTGTGTCTCTTTCTCTCTCTCCCTCGATCTCTCCCCTCTCTCATTCTCATTCTCTCCCCCCTCCCTTTCTCTCTCTCTCTCTCCTGCAGTAATCGAGACCCAGTCTCTGCAGGGTCATAGAGAGGAGCACAGTCTGGTCTCTCCCGGTTCCTACATCATCGGCAACACCACCGTGGACTACCAGAAAGGGACAGACAGACAGACGCTCAGGACACAAGGACCTCTGGGAGCCGATTACATCATCAAGGTGACACGAGGAAGAGGAGCTGATGGAAATGTCTATCTACATCATTCATGAGGGAAATGCATACCTACATCATCCAAGTCATTTCTCAATTTCTCTTATGATTCTGAAAGTCTTTTTTTGTGTTCTTAGATGTTGTAATCTCAGTAACCATGTCAATATTGTTTTTGTAAATGAACATTCTTTTACATCCACTCATGTCAGAATACTGAACAGATTGATGAAAGCCCTTGCCAATACATACACATTGCATGTTAGTGAAGTATGCTGATTACACCCACTAAGTCAGCTTGCGTCCCAAATCCCACCATATTCCCTTTGTAGTGCACTACCTTTGACCTAGTGCACTTTTAAGTCGTGCACTTCAGGGGATTGGGTTCCATTTGGGACACTCCCTAAGCTCTCTCCCATGTCATTGAGGTTTATCAAAGCATTGCACAAACATGACACGACTCCCATTTCTGTGGCAATAAAACACTGAGTGCCATGGCTCTCCTAATCATCATCATCATCGTTAGCATTATCTTCATAATGATCATCATAGTCTGAAAATCAGGCCCTGTGTGTATTCCATAGCAGACACTAGTATGTAGGCCTAGGCTGCCTGCTAAATGGTGCCCTTTTCCCTTTCTAGTCCACAACTTTTAAAATGAGTGCACTATAAAGGTAAAAGGGATCCGCTGTCTTTCACATGGAACCAATGACATAATATAGGAATCGGACCGGCGCCTACAGCCCGGCGACATAAATGAACTACACATTACCCACATCACAAATGTTTAGTTTAGAAAATAACTTCTACTTTCATCTGATGTCAGCAAATCCTTGTTTATTCAATGTGATTATTAATGTTGAAATAATTCATTTAAGTAAAGGGATACTAGAAGGGAGTGTGGTCCAAATGCTTGATTGCGAGACGTTCTTCTGATGAATGTTCTGCATGAAAATGAGGATTGGGCTGGTTCATGTTGGCACCCGAGTCTGTTCAGACATTGAGTTTTACGACTTTATACAATGAGTTCTATGGCCAGTGACTGAGTTTGAGTCTTAAATCTCAATAATCTTTCTAAACATGTCTAGATCTCTAGACATCTTTAGATATGGATGTGTGAGTGCGTGCACATGATTGTGTGAGTGTGTGTCTGTGTCTAACAGTGTGTGTGTTCTCTCCAGGTGAAATATGCTGCTCCGAAGGACACGGTGGTCCAGTTCCTGTTCTATCAACCAATCAGGTACCAGTGGAGAGAGACTGACTTCTTCCCCTGCTCTGTCACCTGTGGAGGAGGTGAGACTGACCCCAGATCAGCTCTTAAAGAGACTGTTGTTGCTAGCTAACAAGGCCGAGCCTTTTGGGGACCCTAAGCGATCAAAAACCTGTGTGGTGAAAACATTTTAGCATTTTAGTTGTCTTGGTGGTGGAGAGAAAAAATTGCAAATAATTTCAATTCAATGTCAAATGTTTTGTCATGGCGCTCAGGTAGTTATTGACGTTTTAAAACACATTTCATGCAATTCTACTCATTACTACAAAGTTTAGTTAGCTGGTTAGACTTACTTACTAAGCAATGTAAAACATTTGATCTGACATGGGTTAATTGAGTGACTTGCATAACAAGTGGAAAACCTCTGATGCACTACCACATTTTGAAATGGAAACTTGTGTATTCTACTATTCTAACTCTCAATAGTAAATTGGGAACCAACTGAGTTCCTAGCAGCCGTGGGGCCCTAAGCGGCTGCTTATGTTGCTTATTGGCTGTGCCAGCACTGAAGATTTATGACTGAACCCAGATCAGCTCTTATAGAGACTGTTCTTGTTGCCAGCAACAGCTTTGCCTGAACCCGGACCAGCTCTTATAGAGACTGTTGAAGCCTACTATTAGTTAAAGCTTTATGACTGAACCCATATCAGCTCTTATAGGTGTCAAAGCTGGAGAGATGTTGATGAGGCTTGAGATATGATTGAACAAAACGTTAGCCCAGCATTAACCAAACGTTCATCCAATGTTTTCCATTTCATACATTCAATTTATATTTTGGTTACATTTGATTGTGAATGACCCAAAGTGTCTGTGTTTTAGTGCTTTCGTTTCATGTTTCTTCCCAAAACAGACATTGATACAAACATTTGAATGGCCCAAAATGAACCCATTGCCCACCAAATGTTAGTTCAATGTTTGCTTTCGTTCCTATTAATTGCTGACCTTGATTGTTTCTGCCTATTGCCAGGTTACCAGCTGAACTCAGCAGAGTGCACAGACATCAGGTCCCGTCAGGTGTTACCAGAGCACCACTGTAACAGCTACCCTGAGAACACCAAACCCACGCCCAAACTCAAGGAGTGCAACATGGACCTCTGTCCTGAGAGGCATGTACATGTACCATTTAAACATTTAAGTCATTTAGCAGACGCTCTTATCCAGAGCGACTTACAAATTGGTGCATTCACCTTATGACATCCAGTGGAACAGTCACTTTACATTAGTGCATCTAAATCTTAAAGGGGGGGGGGTGAGAAGGATTACTTATCCTATCCTAGGTATTCCTTAGGGCAACAATTGGGCAACAATGGTTGCCCTATGGGCCCTGGTCAAATGCAGGCCCTGGTCAAAAGCAGGCCCTGGTCAAAAGCAGGCCCTGGTCAAAAGCAGTGCACCATGTAGAATTGGGAGCCATTTGGGACATACCCTGTCCTGTTTCCAGTCGTGGTTGTGCATGTGAAGGCTGTATAGGAAACATGGTTCCTCTGAATGGTCATGGTGACATGGCGTTGTCTTCCTTTTCTCTTCTCTAGTGATGGCTTCATAGAGGTGATGCCTTATGACCACTTTCAGCCTCTGCCACGGTGAGTGACCATCATAGTCTATCACAGAGCCTGTACCCTGTTGTACCCTGGACAGGACACCTAGTCTATCACAGGGCCTGTACTACTGTAGTACCCTGGACAGGACACTAGTCTATCACAGAGCCTGTACCCTGTAGTACCCTGGACAGGACACTAGTCTATCACAGAGCCTGTACCCTGTAGTACCCTGGACAGGACACTAGTCTATCACAGAGGCTGTACTATTGTAGAACCCTGGACAGGACACTAGTCTATCACAGAGCCTGTACTACTGTAGTCCCCTGGACAGGACACTAATCTATCACAGGGCCTGTACTACTGTAGTACCCTGGACAGGACACTAGTCTATCACAGGGTCTGTACTACTGTAGTACACCCCCTGGACAGGACACTAGTCTATCACAGAGCCTGTACTACTGTAGTACCCTGGACAGGACACTAGTCTATCACAGGGCCTGTACTACTGTAGTACCCTGGACAGGACACTAGTCTATCACACGGCCTGTACTACTGTAGTACCCTGGACAGGACACTAGTCTATCACAGAGCCTGTACTATTGTAGTACCCTGGACAGGACACTAGTTTATCACAGGGCCTGTACTATTGTAGTACCCTGGACAGGACACTAGTCTATCACAGAGCATGTACTACTGTAGTACACCCCCTGGACAGGACAGTAGTCTATCACAGGGCCTGTACTATTGTAGTACCCTGGACAGGACAGTAGTCTATCACAGGGCCTGTACTACTGTAGTACACACCCTGGACAGGACAGTAGTCTATCACAGGGCCTGTACTATTGTAGTACCCTGGACAGGACAGTAGTCTATCACAGGGCCTGTACTACTGTAGTACACCCCCTGGACAGGACACTCGTTTATCACAGAGCCTGTAATACTGTAGTACTATGACATTATTATTACTGTCAGTAACAGAGAGGACATGTCAAACATCTTCTGAGCATATATATTCTTCCTACATAGCATAGTTATGCCTATGCTATGTCACGGAATTAGATGTCACAGATAGTCACAAACATGTTATAGCTCTGTGTTAGCTTCTCCTATGCTATGCTATGTCATATTAAATCAAATGTTTTTATATAGCCCTTCTTACATCAGCTGATATCTCAAAGTGCTGTACAGAAACCCAGCCTAAAACCCCAAACAGCAAGCAATGAAGGTGTAGAAGCACAGTGGCTAGGAAAACCTCCCTAGAAAGGCCAAAACATAGGAAGAAACCTAGAGAGGAACCAGGCTATGAGGGGTGGCCAGTCCTCTTCTGGCTGTGCCGGGTAGAGATTATAACGGAACATGACCAAGATGTTCAAATGTTCCTAAATTACCATCATGGTCAAATAATAATCACAGTAGTTGTCGAGGTGCAACAAGTCAGCACCTCAGGAGTAAATGTCAGTTGGCTTTTCATAGCCGATCATTGAGAGTATCTCTACCCCTCCTGCTGTCTCTAGAGAGTTGAAAACAGCAGGTCTGGGACAGGTAGCATGCCCAGTGAACAGGTCAGGGTTCCATAGCTGCAGGCAGAACAGTTGAAACCGGGTGGAGAAAGAAAGAAAGTCAAAGAAAGAAAGAAAGAAAGAAAGAAAGAAAGAAAGAAAGAAAGAGAGAATTATAGAAAGCATACTTAAATTCACACAGGACACTGGATAAGACAGGAGAAATATTCCAGATATAACAGACTGGCCCTAGCCCCCCGACACATAAACTACTGCAGAATACTGGAGGCTGAGACAGGAGGGGTCAGGAGACACTGTGGCCCCATCCGATGATACCCCCGGACAGGGCCAAACAGGCAGGATATAACCCCACCCACTTTGCCAAAGCACAGCCCCCACACCACTAGAGGGATATCTTCAACCACCAACTTACCATCCTGAGACAAGGCCGAGTATAGCCCACAAAGATCTCCGCCACGGCACACCAAAAGGGGGGGCGCCAACCCAGAGACGAAGACCACGTCAGTGACTCAACCTACTCAAGTGACGCACCCCTCCTAGGGACGGCATGGAAGAGCACCAGTAAGCCAGTGACTCAGCCCCTGTAATAGGGTTTGAGGCAGAGAATCCCAGTGGAAAGAGGGGAACCGGCCAGGCAGAGACAGCAAGGACGGTTCGTTGCTCCAGAGCCTTTCTGTTCATCTTCACACTCCTGGGCCAGACTACACTCAATTATATGACCTACTGAAGAGATGTGTCTTCAGTAAAGACTGAGACCGAGTCTGCGTCTCTCACATAAAAATGGAGCTCTATAGGACAAAGCCCTGCCTCCAGCTGTTTGCTTAGCAATTCTAGGGACAATTAGGAGGCCTGCGTCTTGTGACCGTAACGTATGTGTAGGTATGTATGGCAGGACCAAATCGGAAAGATAGGTAGGAGTAAGCCCATGTAATGCTTTGTAGGTTAGCAGTAAATCCTTGAAATCAGCCCTTGCCTTAACAGGAAGCCAGTGTGGGTAAGCTAGCACTGGAGTAATGTGATCACATGTTTTGGTTCTAGTCAGGATTCTAGCAGACGACAGATAAGATCTAAACCAGGCCAGAACTTGTCCGTGTAGACCAATTTGGGTTTCCAATCTCTCCAAAAGAATGTGGTGATCGATGGTATCAAAAGCAGCACTAAGGTCTAGGAGCACGAGGACAGATGCAGAGCCTCGGTCTGACGCCATTAAAAGGTAATTTACCACCTTCACAAGTGCAGTCTCAGTGCTATGATGGGGTCTAAAACCAGACTGAAGCATTTCGTATACATTGTTTGTCTTCAGGAAGGCAGTGAGTTGCTGCGAAACAGCTTTTTCAAAACTTTTTGAGAGGAATGGAAGATTCGATATTGGCCGATAGTTTTTAATATTTTCTGGGTCGAGGTTTGGCTTTTTCAAGAGGCTTTATTACTGGCACTTTTAGTGAGTTTGGTACACATCCGGTGGATAGAGAGCCGTTTATTATGTTCAACATAGGAGGGCCAAGCACAGGAAGCAGCTCTTTCAGTAGTTTAGTTGGAATAGGGTCCAGGGTCCAGTATGCAATATCTCTGTCACTGTTTAAAGCATTATAAAGAGTTCTATGCATCTTATTGCTGTTTTTCCCCAGGTGGGAGCAGGGTCCCTGGACGGAGTGTTCAGTGTCGTGTGGAGAGAGCGGCGGGCTGCAGGAGCGCAGCGTGGTGTGTGTTGAGGACGACGCCCACGGACAGATCACTCAGGTGGAGGAGTGGAAGTGCACACACTCCCTCGGCCAATCACGCAGCAGAGCTGCAACAGCTTCACCTGCCCACAGTGGGTTGCCATGGAGTGGTCTCAGGTGAGCTACCAAAATCTAATCAAGGTTTTTATTGATCGCATTCACAGTTTACCAGGTGTTATAGTGGGTGCAGTGAAATGCTTATGTTACTAGCTTCTAACAATGCAGTAAAATGTCAAACAATTAATTAAAATGTTTAAAAAAAAGAAAAATTATAAAGTACGGTGGGATGAATCTGATTACCCAAATAGCACTGCAGCAGAATAATGATAAAGTACGGTGGGATGAATCTGATTACCCAAATAGCACTGCAGCAGAATAATGATAAAGTACGGCGGGATGAATCTGATTACCCAAATAGCACTGCAGCAGAATAATGATAAAGTACGGTGGGATGAATCTGATTACCCAAATAGCACTGCAGCAGAATAATGATAAAGTACGGCGGGATGAATCTGATTACCCAAATAGCACTGCAGCAGAATAATGATAAAGTACGGCGGGATGAATCTGATTACCCAAATAGCACTGCAGCTGTCATGTTTGTCATTTATTATCTTGTCTTGTCCCTGTGCTTCCCATTCTATTCGTTTCCCTCTGCTGGTCTTATTTGGTTCTTTCCCTCCTTCTAGCCCTCTCTCTCCCCCTCCCTCTCTCACTCTCTCGCTCTCTCTTCTCTCTATCGTTCCGTTCCTGCTCCCAGCTGTTCCTATTCCCCTAATCATCATTTAGTCTTCCCACACCTGTTCCCGATCCTTTCCCCTGATTAGAGTCCCTATTTATTCCTTTGTGTTCCGTTCCTGTGCCGTCAGTTCCTTGCATTGTATTCACCATGCTGTGATTGCGTTTCGCCCTGTCCTGTCGTGTTTTTTGCCGTGATTGTGTATTACCCTGTCCTGTCGTGTTTTGTGCCTTCATCAGACGCTGCGTGTGAGCAGGTGTCTCAGTCGACTACGGCCTGCGCCTACCCGAAGCGACCTGCAGTCTGTGGCCGCTTCTCCAGTTGTTTTCCCCTCTACAATCTAGAGGATTTCTGTTATTCCGTTTTGAACATTAATAAACTCTGTTTCTGTTAAGTCGCGTTTGGGTCCTCGTTCACCTGCATGACAGAAGGAACTGACCAAGGAATGGACCCAGCGACTTCAGACGCTGTTTACACTGCCGTCAAGATCCAAGGAGCCATGCTCGGCAGACACGAGCAGGAATTGTCTGCTGCTCGCCATGCCGTGGAGAACCTGGCCGCTCAGGTTTCCGACCTCTCTGGACAGTTCCAGAGTCTACGTCTCGTGCCACCTGTTACTTCCTGGCCTGCCGAGCCTCCAGAACCCAGGGTTAATAACCCACCTTGCTACTCCGGGCAGCCCACTGAGTGCCGCTCCTTTCTCACGCAGTGTGAGATTGTGTTCTCTCTCCAACCCCACACATACTCTAGAGAGAGCTCGGGTTGCTTACGTCATTTCACTCCTTACTGGCCGGGCTCGAGAATGGGGCACAGCTATCTGGGAGGCAAGGGCTGATTGCTCTAACAGATTCCAGAACTTTAAAGAGGAGATGATTCGGGTTTTTGACCGTTCAGTTTTTGGTGGGGAGGCTTCTAGGGCCCTGGCTTCCTTATGCCAAGGTGAACGGTCCATAACGGATTATTCCATTGAGTTTCGCACTCTTGCTGCCTCTAGTGAGTGGAACGAGCCGGCGCTGCTCGCTCGTTTTCTGGAGGGACTCCACGCAGTGGTTAAGGATGAGATTCTCTCCCGGGAGGTTCCTTCAGATGTGGACTCTTTGATTGCTCTCGCCATCCGCATAGAACGACGGGTAGATCTTCGTCACCGGGCTCGTGGAAGAGAGCTCGCATCAACGGTGTTTCCCTGCTCCGCATCGCAACCATCTCCCTCCTCTGGCTTTGAGACTGAGCCCATGCAGCTGGGAGGGATTCGCATCTCGACTAAGGAGAGGGAACGGAGGATCACCAACCGCCTGTGCCTCTATTGCGGAGTTGCTGGACATTTTGTTAATTCATGTCCAGTAAGAGGCCAGAGCCCATCAGTAAGCGGAGGGCTACTGGTGAGCGCTACTACTCAGGTCCCTTCATCTAGATCTTGTACTACTATGTCGGTCCATCTACGCTGGACCGGTTCGGGTGCTACATGCAGTGCCTTGATTGACTCTGGGGCTGAGGGTTGTTTCATGGACGAAGCATGGGTTCGGAAACATAACATTCCTTTCAGACCGTTAGACAAGCCTACGCCCATGTTTGCCTTAGATGGTAGTCATCTTCCCAGCATCAAATTTGAGACACTACCTTTAACTCTCACAGTATCTGGTAACCACAGTGAGACTATTTCTTTTTTGATTTTCCGTTCACCGTTTACACCTGTTGTTTTGGGTCATCCCTGGCTAGTATGTCATAATCCTTCTATTAATTGGTCTAGTAATTCTATCCTATCCTGGAACGTTTCTTGTCATGTGAAGTGTTTAATGTCTGCCATCCCTCCCGTTTCTTCTCTCCCTACTTCTCAGGAGGAACCTGGCGATTTGACAGGAGTGCCGGAGGAATATCATGATCTGCGCACGGTCTTCAGTCGGTCCCGAGCCAACTCCCTTCCTCCTCACCGGTCGTATGATTGTAGTATTGATCTCCTTCCAGGGACCACGCCTCCTCGAGGTAGACTATACTCTCTGTCGGCTCCCGAACGTAAGGCTCTCGAGGATTATTTGTCTGTGTCTCTTGACGCCGGTACCATAGTGCCTTCTTCTTCTCCGGCCGGGGCGGGGTTCTTTTTGTTAAGAAGAAGGACGGTACTCTGCGCCCCTGCGTGGATTATCGAGGCTGAATGACATAACGGTTAAGAATCGTTATCCGCTTCCCCCTTATGTCATCAGCCTTCGAGATTCTGCAGGGAGCCAGGTGCTTTACTAAGTTGGACCTTCGTAACGCTTACCATCTCGTGCGCATCAGAGAGGGGGACGAGTGGAAAACGGCGTTTAACACTCCGTTAGGGCATTTTGAGTACCGGGTTCTGCCGTTCGGTCTCGCCAATGCGCCAGCTGTTTTTCAGGCATTAGTTAATGATGTTCTGAGAGACATGCTGAACATTTTTGTTTTTGTCTATCTTGACGATATCCTGATTTTTCTCCGTCACTCGAGATTCATGTTCAGCACGTTCGACGTGTTCTACAGCGCCTTTTAGAGAATTGTCTCTACGTAAAGGCTGAGAAGTGCTCTTTTCATGTCTCCTCCGTTACTTTTCTCGGTTCCGTTATTTCCGCTGAAGGCATTCAGATGGATTCCGCTAAGGTCCAAGCTGTCAGTGATTGGCCCGTTCCAAGGTCACGTGTCGAGTTGCAGCGCTTTTTAGGTTTCGCTAATTTCTATCGGCGTTTCATTCGTAATTTCGGTCAAGTTGCTGCCCCTCTCACAGCTCTTACTTCTGTCAAGACGTGTTTTAAGTGGTCCGGTTCCGCCCAGGGAGCTTTTGATCTTCTAAAAGAACGTTTTACGTCCGCTCCTATCCTCGTTACTCCTGACGTCACTAGACAATTCATTGTCGAGGTTGACGCTTCAGAGGTAGGCGTGGGAGCCATTCTGTCCCAGCGCTTCCAGTCTGACGATAAGGTTCATCCGTGCGCTTATTTTTCTCATCGCCTGTCGCCATCTGAGCGCAACTATGATGTGGGTAACCGTGAACTGCTCGCCATCCGCTTAGCCCTAGGCGAATGGCGACAGTGGTTGGAGGGCGACCGTTCCTTTGTCGTTTGGACAGACCATAAGAACCTTGAGTACATCCGTTCTGCCAAACGACTTAATGCCCGTCAAGCTCGTTGGGCGTTGTTTTTCGCTCGTTTCGAGTTTGTGATTTCTTACCGTCCGGGTAGCAAGAACACCAAGCCTGATGCCTTATCCCGTCTGTTTAGTTCTTCTGTGGCTTCTACTGATCCCGAGGGGATTCTTCCTTATGGGCGTGTTGTCGGGTTGACAGTCTGGGGAATTGAAAGACAGGTTAAGCAAGCACTCACGCACACTGCGTCGCCGCGCGCTTGTCCTAGTAACCTCCTTTTCGTTCCTGTTTCCACTCGTCTGGCTGTTCTTCAGTGGGCTCACTCTGCCAAGTTAGCTGGTCATCCCGGTGTTCGAGGCACTCTTGCGTCTATTCGCCAGCGCTTTTGGTGGCCGACTCAGGAGCGTGACACGCGCCGTTTCGTGGCTGCGTGTTCAGACTGCGCGCAGAAGAAGTCTGGTAATTTTTTTTCTGCTTCTGCTCCTGGTCTTGCTGGGTCTCAGTCTGTTCCCTGCCATCGCATCTCTCCTGTTATTGTCCCTGCCCTTGCTGTGTCTCAGTCTGTCCCTAGTTCTCATTTTTTTTTTAGAGTAGTACCCTAGTTTCCCTTTTTATCGTTTTTCGTTACGGTCCTGAGGAGAGGAGTTGGGTTCTTTCTCGGGACGTGCTGGACCGTTTGATCTATGATTTCCTCCGTTGCCGCCAGTGTTCCTCCTCGAGAGCGCCAGGAGGCGCTCGGTGAGTGGGGGGGTACTGTCATGTTTGTCATTTATTATCTTGTCTTGTCCCTGTGCTTCCCATTCTATTCGTTTCCCTCTGCTGGTCTTATTTGGTTCTTTCCCTCCTTCTAGCCCTCTCTCTCCCCCTCCCTCTCTCACTCTCTCGCTCTCTCTTCTCTCTATCGTTCCGTTCCTGCTCCCAGCTGTTCCTATTCCCCTAATCATCATTTAGTCTTCCCACACCTGTTCCCGATCCTTTCCCTGATTAGAGTCCCTATTTATTCCTTTGTGTTCCGTTCCTGTGCCGTCAGTTCCTTGCATTGTATTCACCATGCTGTGATTGCGTTTCGCCCTGTCCTGTCGTGTTTTTGCCGTGATTGTGTATTACCCTGTCCTGTCGTGTTTTGTGCCTTCATCAGACGCTGCGTGTGAGCAGGTGTCTCAGTCGACTACGGCCTGCGCCTACCCGAAGCGACCTGCAGTCTGTGGCCGCTTCTCCAGTTGTTTTCCCCTCTACAATCTAGAGGATTTCTGTTATTCCGTTTTGAACATTAATAAACTCTGTTTCTGTTAAGTCGCGTTTGGGTCCTCGTTCACCTGCATAATGACTGTTCTACTGGATGTCATAAGGTGAATGCACCAATTTGTAAGTCGCTCTGGATAAGAGCGTCTGCTAAATGACTTAAATGTAAAATGTAAATGTATGTATGTAAGAGCCATGTGGTTGAGTGCGGAGCAGTTGCCTTCACCTCCCTCTGAAGAGCCTTGCGGTTGAGTGCGGAGCAGTTGCCTTCACCTCACTCTGAAGGGCCATGCGGTTGAGTGCGGAGCAGCTGCCTTCACCTCCCTCTGAAGAGCCTTGCGGTTGAGTGCGGAGCAGCTGCCTTCACCTCCCTCTGAAGAGCCTTGCGGTTGAGTGCGGAGCAGTTGCCTTCACCTCCCTCTGAAGAGCCATGCGGTTGAGTGCGGAGCAGTTGCCTTCACCTCCCTCTGAAGAGCCTTGCGGTTGAGTGCGGAGCAGTTGCCTTCACCTCCCTCTGAAGAGCCATGCGGTTGAGTGCGGAGCAGTTGCCTTCACCTCCCTCTGAAGGGCCATGCGGTTGAGTGCGGAGCAGCTGCCTTCACCTCCCTCTGAAGAGCCATGTGGTTGAGTGCGGAGCAGTTGCCTTCACCTCCCTCTGAAGAGCCTTGCGGTTGAGTGCGGAGCAGTTGCCTTCACCTCCTTCTGAAGAGCCATGTGGTTGAGTGCGGAGCAGTTGCCTTCACCTCCCTCTGAAGAGCCATGTGGTTGAGTGCGGAGCAGCTGCCTTCACCTCCCTCTGAAGAGCCTTGCAGTTGAGTGCGGAGCAGTTGCCTTCACCTCCCTCTGAAGAGCCATGCGGTTGAGTGCGGAGCAGTTGCCTTCACCTCCCTCTGAAGAGCCTTGCGGTTGAGTGCGGAGCAGCTGCCTTCACCTCCCTCTGAAGAGCCATGCGGTTGAGTGCGGAGCAGCTGCCATCACCTCCCTCTGAAGAGCCTTGCGGTTGAGTGCGGAGCAGTTGCCTTCACCTCCCTCTGAAGAGCCTTGCGGTTGAGTGCGGAGCAGCTGCCTTCACCTCCCTCTGAAGAGCCTTGCGGTTGAGTGCGGAGCAGTTGCCTTCACCTCCCTCTGAAGAGCCTTGCGGTTGAGTGTGGAGCAGTTGCCTTCACCTCCCTCTGAAGAGCCATGTGGTTGAGTGCGGAGCAGCTGCCTTCACCTCCCTCTGAAGAGCCTTGCGGTTGAGTGCGGATCAGCTGCCTTCACCTCCCTCTGAAGAGCCATGCGGTTGAGTGCGGAGCAGTTGCTTTCACCTCCCTCTGAAGAGCCTTGCGGTTGAGTGCGGAGCAGTTGCCGTATCAGGTGGCGATGCAGCCCGACAGAATGCGCTCAATGGTGCTGTAGATCTGTAGATGTTTACGAGGGTCTTACACGGAACCCAAATAGTGCCATCGTGCGCTATTGTGCATCATTTTATTTTGTCCCCCTACACCAAACGCGATCACGACACGCAGGTTAAAATATCAAAACAACTCTGAACCAATTACATTAATTTGGGGACAGGTCGAAAAGCATTAAACATGTATGGCAATTTAGCTAGTTAGCTTGCACTTGCTGGCTAATTTGTCCTGTTTAGCTAGTTTGCTGTTGCTAGCTAATTTGTCCTGGGATATATACATTGAGTTGTTATTTTACCTGAAATGCACAAGGTCCTCTACTCTGACAATTAATCCACATATAGAACGGCCAACCGAATCGTTTCTAGTCATCTCTCCTCCTTCCAGGCTTTTTCATCTTTGAACTTATATGGTGATGGCATCTACACTTTCATAGTATTACCACGACAACCGGCAAACCAGTTCGTCTTTCAATCACTCACATGGGTATAACCAATGAGGAGATGGCACGTGGGTACCTGCTTCTATAAACCAATGAGGAGATGGGAGAGGCAGAACTTGCAGCGCGATCTGCGTCAGAAATAGAAAGGAGTTCTATTTTAGCCCTTGGCATCGCAGACGCACGTTGACACGTTCGAGCAGTGTGGGTGCAATAATTGAATAACATGGATTTCTACATGTATTTTGCGACGCTCACGCACGTGACGTGTCCGGTCTGGTCAGCATGTTAGGGGCCACGTCACATTTATTCAGCGGCCTGAGGTTGTAGAGGCGCCTTCTTCATCATGATGTCGGTGTGGCGAGACCATTTCAGGTCCTCAGTGATGTGCACACAGAAGAACTTGAAGACACTGCTTCTGTTAATTGGCTACAAGCCTCTGTAAACTGGCTATGAAGCCTATATGAACTGGCTATGAAGCCTACATGAACTGGCTATGAAGCCTATATGAACTGGCTATGAAGCCTATATGAACTGGCTATGAAGCCTATATGAACTGGCTGTATGTGGTAAGAACAGGAGCTTATGTGCATATAACATATACAATTTATAGAAAGTCAGTATTACGTTTATATAAACTGGTGGTTCGTTATAGTGTGTGCTATTGTAACTGTGTGTGTGTGTGTGTGTGTGTGTGTGTGTGTGTGTGTGTGTGTGTGTGTGTGTGTGTGTGTGTGTGTGTGTGTGTGTGTGTGTGTGTGTGTGTGTGTGTGTGTGTGTGTGTGTGTGTCTGTGTCTCTGTGTCTCTGTGTGTGTGTGTGTGTGTGTGTGTGGGTGTGTTTTGCAGTGCACAGTGACGTGTGGCCGTGGGTTGCGGTACAGAGTGGTCCTGTGTATCGACCACAGAGGACAGCACACTGGTGGCTGTAACACATCCCTCAAACCACATATCAAAGAAGACTGCCTGGTACCTGTCGCATGCCACAAACCCAGAGGTACGGTATCCACTGTGTCTGTGTTTATGTGTGTGTCCCTGTCTACATACAGCTAATACTTTCAGCATCCCCTGTCTACATACAGCTAATACTGTCAGCATCCCCTGTCGACATACAGCTAATACTGTCAGCATCCCCTGTCTACATACAGCTAATACTGTCAGCATCCCCTGTCTACATACAGCTAATACTGTCAGCATCCCCTGTCTACATACAACTAATACTGTCAGCATCCCCTGTCTACATACAGCTAATACTGTCAGCATCCCCTGTCTACATACACTAATACTGTCAGCATCCCTGTCTACATACAATACTGTCAGCCTCCCCTGTCTACATACAGCTAATACTGTCAGCATCCCCTGTCTACATACAGCTAATACTGTCAGCATCCCCTGTCTACATACAGCTAATACTGTCAGCATCCCTGTCTACATACAACTAGTACTGTCAGCATCCCCTGTCTACATACAGCTAATACTGTCAGCATCCCCTGTCTACATACAGCTAATACTGTCAGCATCCCTTGTCTACATACAACTAGTACTGTCAGCATCCCCTGTCTACATACAGCTAATACTGTCAGCATCCCCTGTCTACATACAGCTAATACTGTCAGCATCCCCTGTCTACATACAGCTAATACTGTCAGCATCCCCTGTCTACATACAGCTAATACTGTCAGCATCCCCTGTCTACATACAACTAATACTGTCAGCATCCCCTGTCTACATACAGCTAATACTGTCAGCATCCCCTGTCTACATACAGCTAATACTGTCAGCATCCCCTGTCTACATACAGCTAATACTGTCAGCATCCCCTGTCTACATACAGCTAGTACTGTCAGCCTCCCCTGTCTACATACAGCTAATACTGTCAGCATCCCCTGTCTACATACAACTAGTACTGTCAGCCTCCCCCCCTGTCCCTGTCTACATACAACTAGTACTGTCAGCCTCCCCCTGTCTACATACATAATACAACTAGTACTGTCAGCCTCCCCCTGTCTACATACACAACTAGCCTCCCCTGTCAATATACTGTCAGCCTCCCTGTCTACATACAGTCAAGAGTAAAACTCAATCTGACAAGCAAATATTTACACAGCAGACAATTAACTAAGTCATAGGGCTTCATTATCACAGCTAGATATGGCTGAGGGACTGGAGACTAAAGACCACTGGGGTGTGTATATGTGTGTGTGTGGAGCGGGTGTATCAGAAAGTCTGTGTGTGGAGTGTGTATGTGTGTGTGCAGAGTGATGTGGGTTTGGCTCTAGAACTCCAGGCTTCAGTAATGTTGGCAAAGAGTCAAAACTGGCATCGTGGTAGACATCTGGAGTAAATGGAGAGTGAAAATATGAGCTACTTGAGAGGGAAATATTTGCTTTTTAAAAGTTTCCCATTGAAATAGTAAGGATGATCATTTGGTTGAGAGGGGGATGTATTGTAAATCAAACGCCCCTCTCTTCTGATTTAGTAGTATGGAGATTGGTTGGGTCATTTTCATGCTGGGGTCAGTCAGGGTCAGTCAGGGCCTTGCACACCCATGCACACAGTCTATCTTACACACACACACACACACACACACACACACACACACACACACACACACACACACACACACACACACACACACACACACACACACACACACACACACACACACACACACACACACACACACACACACACACACACACACACACACACACACACACACACACACACACACACACACACACATTTGTTTTACTGTCCTTGTGGGGACCAAACAATTGATTCCCATTCAAAATCCTATTTTCCCTAACCGCTAACCGTAACCCTTTAACCTAACCCTAACCTTAACCCTAACTAACTGTAACCCTAAACCTAACCCTAACATTAACCCAAACCCTAACTAACTGTAACCCTTTAACCTAACCCTAACCTTAACCCAAACCCTAACTAACCGTAACCCTTTAACCTAACCCAAACCTTAACCCAAACCCTAACTAACCGTAACCCTTTAACCTAACCCTAACCTTAACCCAAACCCTAACTAACCGTAACCCTTTAACCTAACCCTAACCTGAACCCAAACCCTAACTAACCGTAACCCTTTAACCTAACCCAAACCCTAACTAACTGTAACCCTTTAACCTAACCCTAACCCTAACTAACCGTAACCCTTTAACCTAACCCTAACCTTAACCCAAACCCTAACTAACTGTAACCCTTTAACCTAACCCACACCCTAACTAACTGTAACCCTAAACCTAACGCTAACCCAACCCCTAACTAACTGTAACCCTAAACCTAACGCTAACCCAAACCCTAACTAACTGTAACCCTAAACCTAATTCCTAAGCCTAAAATAGCATTTTTCCTTGCGCGCTGGCAAAATGTCCCCACAAGGATATTAAACCAGAGAGAGAGAGAGATGTTTCACACATTGCAGTGTTATCCTAGGCCAACCCATGGGAATGTGGCTTAAAACTCTCTTTCCCTGATCTGGAGTCAGTTACTGTGCCCAGTGTAAGGCAGCTGACTAACTATGTGTGTTTAATATCTGGTCTAGAGTCAGTTCCTGTGGAGGCCAAGCTACCCTGGTTAAAACAAGCCCAGGAGCTGGAAGAACAACGCACCGCTACAGAGGAACCAACGTGAGTAGAGATACACACACTCAAGTCCACACTGCATGAGCACACGCACACAGACACAAGATCACACACATACAAACACACATGCACACAAACAGATGCGATAACACACAGACTCACACAGGCACACAGACACAAGATCACACACATACACACACAAACACACATGCACACAAACAGATGCAATAACACACAGACTCACACACGCACACAGACACAAGATCACATACATACACACACAAACACACATGCACACAAACAGATGCGACAACACACACACACACACACACACACACACACACACACACACACACACACACACACACACACACACACACACACACACACACACACACACACACACACACACACACACACACACACACACACACACACACACACACTTAAAGTGCATGCAGGTAGGCACACACACGCATATAAACACACACATGAAGAAGCAGACATCAGACACACACACACACACACACACACACACACACACACACACACACACACACACACACACACACACACACACACACACACACACACACATGAAGAAGCAGACATACACAAGCGTGCGTGCATACCTCCTCCGCCGCGGTCGGCTGTGGTCTTCCAAAGGCATCGCTTATTAAACAGTATGTGGAGTAAATGTGTGTGTCCCTTTCCTACAGTCAAATTACTAAAGCACCCTCTAGTGGCCTCATGGGTGGAATGGTATTTGTCATTTCATAGTTATTAAACATATATTTTTTTAAACACATAACATCTGGTGTTTCTATGTCAAACAGTTTTTTTATATTTCAGTCGTCTGTAATGCATTTAAAGTGTATTATTGGGGATGCAAACTCAACATTTAATACATTTAAAATCTATATCTGACATGATACAGGTGTCTTCTTTTTTAAAATCCCATAACCATGTGTGTGAGGTGTATACTTTTGTTTCAAAGTAGAATTGTATAAGACTACCAAGGAGAGAGAGACCCCGCAGTAGTTGAACAACTTACCAGGAACACAGCAGATCTGGCAACCCTCAGTATAGTCTGAGCAAAGGCCAGATTGAGTCGTTTCCTTTGATAACTTGTCTCGTATTACTGCTGTAGTGCCTAACCCCTATCAGAGACTTCCCTTTTAGACGTTCCTTTTCCGCACAGTTACTCATGTTGCTATATATAGGAGAACACTCCAGGATTCCGGTGGTGTGTGTGTGCATGCGTGTGTAGAGGCTGAGTCACTGAGCATGGCGGTCCGGATGTCTCCAACACAAGCCCTTATCACGGGCCTGATAACTCACACATATACACACATACCGCCAGAGCTTATCCACAGGTCTGTGCTAATGTCCTGGTGGGTTTCCTCTCCTTCCTCTGGTGGTGATGAGCATGTGATTATGGCCTGCTGCTGTGGTCCTGTTAGTACTGACACACACACCCTGGGATCTGTCAGGTCTAGAGGCTCACACACCCACACACACATCTCCCACAC